>NC_089983.1:16321206-16518706 GCF_036417845.1 Apteryx mantelli | reverse complement strand
GCCACAGCTCCTTCTCCTCCCTGCACTTTGCTGCTAGGCGCTGACCTTTTCCTGCTGACCGTGAGCCCTCGGCGGCAAGTCTGGCCACTAAAAAGCCCTGGCGAGTATGCAGCATCCCCACCCAAAGGCCAAGCAGTCTTTACAGGGGCATGAAAAGGAAGAGTTTTTACCCCAGAAAGCCATGTTTCAAAGGCAGCCCAGCTGTCTTTGGGGGGGCAGCCTATCTCCTTCACCTTGCATGCAACCCCTGCACGAGGGCCATAGCAAAAGAGAGCCTCAAGCCACCAGGATTTACGGCAAATTGTTTTGCTTCCCTTGCACCACAATAAACTCCTTTGCGGATGGCACAGCCAAGCGGACTTGCACCCGATCCGCAACCAAATCCGAGGAGAGCGGGGAAGAGCTGCGGCTCGGAGTACTCACCCTCCTGCGGCGGCGGCGTGGAGGCAGGTTCTCCCAAAGCTGTCGGGGGTGTCTATTTCAAAGCCTGCAGACAGCACGTGCTCATTACTAAACAAGGACACTATGCTATACTTTTGTCCTAGTTAAACCACAAGAAACATTGCAGAGACAGAAAAATCAGTTAGTGAGGAAAAACAGAACGTAAGCAACTACAGTCAGAAAGAGGTCGTCACGGAAACGGCGAGCGGCCGCTCCAGCTCGGCAGCTCTCCAGAGCGCGCCGCGAGGCCGCCGAGCAGCTCCCGCCAGCCGGAGCGCTGCGCCGCGCCCCTGCCGAAACCACGCGCCAGGCATTCGCGGAGACATCCTGGTCGAGAGGACCGTGACAGCGGGACACGAGGACAGAAAACGTGAAGAAGTGAGAAAGTCCACAGAGCTAGCCTGCGCGTGAAACAGGGCTGTTTTCATTGCATGGGGTTTTCCGGCAGGATTTCGGTTTTGGAACGGGCTTCGAGGGACGCGCAGGGGCAGCCGTCAGGACGCGTGAGGCCGGAGAGCCAAGCCTGACACCATCAACTCTCCTCACCCTGAGCTTTCTCCCTTCCTTCTGATGTGGTGGCCAAGGCCAGAGCACACCAGGGTTTGCTGTAGCAGTGCTTGTAATTAACATTTTTCACACTTCTTAATATCCTACAGGACTCATGTTCATGGAAAAGAGTAGTTGTAGGAGATTTTAAATGTTAAGTAATGAAACAGTTTTCTAGAAAAAAACGTATGATCTGCCTTGGTTTTTGCTCATTGGAACTCCTGCCTGGAAAAAAAGGATTCAGGATTTGGCACCTGATTACTGCTTCTTTTAAAACATTTGTGTCAGCAAACTCTTGCTGCTTCTGCTTTGGATTCAGCGACTGCTCTTAGGATACTGCACTTTAACTAATTTCATTCTGCGTGCCCGCAGAGCTTTGGCCAACCTATTTTCTTTACTCTGGCTCCGATTCAGAAACATACTCCAGCACGAATTTAAAACCTATTGTCTTCAGTGAGATGTAAATACCTGCTCCAGGGCAGGCCTCAAGGAGATAATTTCCTGAATTATTACTTTAGGAAAACAAAACAAAACCAAACAGGGCCTGACATTCCTACAATACGGAGAAGGGTCCTCAGTTTCGTCCCTCGTCCTGCTGAATGCACACAAACCCCCTGCGAGTGCCAGGAGAAAAGGGCCGCACGCGCGATGGCCCCAGCACGCGAGGAATTCCCTGCCGGCCGCTGGGAAAGCCTCGCGCGCCTCGGACCCGGACAGACGCCGCACCACACCGCCCAACGCGGCGGCACGGGAAGTCTTTCATTGGAACGACTCACAACAGCGAATATAAAGGGGCCTGAAGCAGCACAGACACAGGTTACTCAAGCTCCACGGACACTGCTGGAGTTACTTACCCGATGACAACAACTTCCGGCAGCAGTCTGAGTGAGCGTTTAGTGCTGCTAAGTGTAAAGGGAACATGTTGTGGATCCCACACCTGAAAGGCACAACAGTCTCATTACAGAGAGTCACGGAAAAATGCAGGTTACGTACAAACACAGCGCACGAGAAGCTCCTTCTATAAAGGCAGCTTCTTCTTGCCTTGTTAATTTTATCTGTATTTCCTCACCATCTAGCTCAGGAGGTAAAAATACTCAGATACAGCAAAATCTTGGCATGACATTATGAACAGAATGTGGCAGCAAGATTTGCAAAAACTCAGATGAAAATACGGTGAGGGAGGAGGTAAGAGCACGGCTATTGCTTAGAGCCAGTTCCCAGCCTGGAACACGCAAATTCCTGCAGCCGCTACGCATGCCGCAACTGCCATCCTGAGGCAAAAGTAAATGCTGAAGCCTTCTCAGTATTATTTCTGAAATCCATTTTTATTGCAGTTAACACACTTTAGATAACTCTCACTCGGATTTTCAAAACCTCCACTTCTTCCCTCTCCACTGGGGCTCGAGGGTCTCTCACTTCCAAGCACCACCATCAAGGAATTTAAACACTTTCTGTCTTGTAGCCACATTTGCACATCATGCAATTAGCCCATCCTTTCCACATCCAGTTCTAGTCAAAATATGTAAGACTTTAACTTAAATATGTTTTACACTTAGTATATATAATGCATAAACATATAATGCATACTGTATACCATATATACACACCACATTTATTTGTGCAGAAACTGAAAACTTTGCTCTCCTGCACTGTTCCACAATATTTGACCTCTTGTTCCTCTGATGATTCTTTGCAACTGGTTACTCTTCTTCACACCTTCCTTCAGGCTGCAATAACACTTGCAGTTTCTTCCACATCCTAAGAACTAAACATCTTATTTTTTTTACTTGCTCCAGCTAGTCTCCTCACATGCTCACTTTTGCCTTGTTTTTCCCCCCTGTTAACACATGACCCTCTTTTCAACTACACTATAAACTATTCAGAGCAGACACACTGGGGGGGGGGGGGAATAGGCACCTACACCCTTAGACTATACCTTTATCAAGCAACCACAGAGTTTTCAAAAAAGCTGGGCACTCAGCAGCTTTTACTAAATCAGCAAATCAACCCAGTTCAGTCAACAAGCATGCCACTGTTTTCACTCTGAGAAGACTTCTGGGTTTGGATGTCTTGGCCTCTGTCATTTGGCATTGTTTTGTAAAAAGTGTCTTGTTATTCTAGAAATATTATTCTACAGGCAGTGCTCCAAGTGTACATAAACATGAAACCTCTGAAACCAGTTTTCTCCACAAGATTATCATCTACTGCTTGCTTCAGCAAATGCATTTTTAAAAAATGACGAACTCTTGAACAATAGCAGATGGATTCATATCTGCAAGACAACTTATGGATGGAAGAGCACAATCATCTCACGGAAGAGAATTTCAGATATAGATCCAAAGATTTAAGAACTTGCTTTTATGAAAGGTTCATCATGAATCATAATGACTTATGGAGCTTTAGCCAAAAAAAAAAAAAAAAGTGGACGTTTATAAAGATATATTGCTCTCTCCAACATTGCATACATTTTGTATTATATGCATATGTATTTGACCAGTTTTGGTTTGTTTTCAGAAAACTCATTTTTTCCAAAATCCACAGTGCTATCCTTCCTTTGCCTTCACATTAAATTCATCATTCTTGCTGCTTCACTACACTAAGGAGTCACCTGTGGTATTGTATGAATTTTAATTTTGCCAGTGTCAGCACCTACAGCTTCCTTGGAGTAAATCTATTGAAAGATTATCTGATAGACTATTCTTTGAAAGGAAACAGCATAAGCTCCAGCAAGCTGCTGCATCTGTCTAAACAGGTTGCATTTTTTAGCTGTGGATTCATTTATTTAAGCTACCATTGGATATTCTATATTGCCATGCCATTTCCCTCCATCGCCTCCTCCACCCATTTATCTCAAGCAATATTTTTTTTCTGTTAGTCAAGATTTCCACCCAGCATATGTTTTGGCTGGTTTCCTTCAAAATGCACTATCTGCACATCTGCTAACCAGTGTCACACTTCTACAGCGCTGTTCACACTGGTTCCTCCTACTGCCTACATACTTTCTCCTTGAAATGCAATTGCCTCAAAAATTGACTGAGCTGTGGGCAGCTGCTGCTAACAACGCTGTATAGTTTTCTCTTTCAAAGCCTGTTCAGGGGACACATATGAAAGCTCATTCCCATTACTCCAATCCTCCCTGTTTAGAACAGTGGCATCACTTGGATCTGCCTTGTTTTTCAGAGCTGACTTCTCACTTCACATATTTCTGCTGCTGGAAGAAGTGGGGTTTTTTGAACAATATTCCAGTCACCCAAGTGTGAAAAAGAAATTTCTAACTGGATAACCTTGATTCCAAGAGTGAGTTATCCCACTGCTGCTCATTTCCCCATGAACCTCAAGAAAAGAGACAGAATGAGACTTACTGTACTGGAGAAAGAGCTAAGAAAAATATACATCTATTTAGGCACCAAAATCTTCATGCTGGCTATGTTAATGAAATTCCACAGGCCTCAGCTAACATCACTGGATGATGGAGTTTGCTCGGTGACAGTCATTATAGTCGATACAGGAATACAGGCAAATGTGTCACTTTCTTAAATATCCTCAAATAAACAAAACATTGAGAGCTGCAAGTGTCTTCAAAACCAAAACCAACCAAAACCAAAATATTTGGAAGCAGGTTTTCCTAATCAGGTAAGTCAACAGTAGTCACTGATTTCCATGGTAGGTTGTAGGCAGAAGACTCTCTTAAATTATACTTCGGAGATGTGCACTTAACTGCAGAAAACTCATATTCAGGAATAAAATGCTGCTATTAAACACCTGGTACAGGTATCTCTCATGGCATGGCACTACTCCGGTCTTATACCTGTAGGTTTACTTTCAGGTTTACTTTTTTATTTTGACAGACCATTTCAGTCTTTCCCAAATCAGGTTTTTAACTTGCCCCTGTCTGCTTTGAATATATAGCACGCCATTACCTTAATGAACTATGATCAGAATGTAAGTAATGAATACTCAACTACTCTTCAAAATCAAGCACCTCCCAATGTTTCAGTCCACAATATCTGTCTATTGTGGGTATAGTCTTGATATGTGTGTGAAAGAGTTTAAAAAAAAAATACCTGAATTGAAGCAGAAGGACTAATGACATTTGGAACTTTGTGTCTGATTTCCACTCCTTGTCACTCTATTCATAAAACAGCCCCCCAATCCACTAATCAGATAAACAGTCCTATTATTTCAGCCATCTGAAGATCAGAAACCATGCATCATCAAGGCAGGCTCTACAGTTACAGTGGGTTCAGAAATACTAAGCAACATCTGCTTTGCACTACTACATTTCTATTGATTATCCTGTGTAATATCAAAATGACACAAGGAATAGTCACTGAGTACAGCATGCCACTGAAAATGAGGCTAATCTAGATACTAAAGAATATGCACACAATTCCCTTGGTTGGCTTTTGAATTTTTTTCACTTGTGTTTCCTATAAAAAGTGTTTGCTACAGAGTTTCTCAAACAATAGTGATCAAGCACTTCAGGAAAAAGAAATAGCACTGGTACTACTGGCAACCCCACGGCTTGGCACAATAGCAGCTTGGCAGAGCTTCCTTCCCTTCTGTCTTCCCAAACATTCATATTTCAGTCCCACGTCACCAACTGAAGTGGAGTATAATTATGTCTATCCATTTTAACCTTCATACTCCAGAACTTGAGGAGAACCTGCGTTTCCTGGCACTGGACATAATGCTTGATAATTAGAAACAGCACTGCTGCAGCAACCTACTTGGCAGTATCAGCTCCGCTGGTTATGAGGGTGTTAATCAGAAGCTCATGTCCGTATCTTGCAGCCACATGCAGAGGGGTGTTACCATCCTTATCAACACAGTCAATCTCACCTCCTGCAAAAGACGTTTTCATACAGTTCAACACAGCCAGATTAAGTGTGAACTAGTGACTACAAATGTTCTCTCTCTCTCTTAATGAATGCAGCATAACCAGTCCAGCCACAGAGACACGTGATTTCAGAGACGGAGAACCAGCACTCAGCAAGCTGCTAGCTGTCAGCCATAGGTACCACACGTCATCTGGCAGCAGCATTCTCACTGCCCTCTCCAATTCTATCCAATTTCACCTGTATATTTGACATTACTTTTCCCCACCACTGAACAGGATGACATACAATGGTAAATAACATGATTCAGACTTGCTGCTCAGCTACAGGTACAAACGGCTGCCTTGAATTAAACTACAAAAATAAATTACTGAGACGGTGCCATCATTCTTTAAGTGGTAGCTACTCAACCCTACCTACACCGCAACGATATTAAAGGGAGTTCATCCAGAAGGCTCGCACTGCAAACAGCAAGCATTGTGTGTGCCTTCTTTGTATCTTATGCAAGAACAACCAGAACAGACCAGTTACAGGCCCAATTCCCATGCCTGACAGCAGCCAAGAGCAGCTGCTGGGAGCAGTGCCAAGTTGCCCTTGTTTTGGCTCATCTTCTCAGCCCTGCCAAGCTGAGCGCAGTCCTGGACGGGAGGCAGCATTTGCCCTGCTGTGTTAAGAACCTATTGATTCCTCCATATTATAGAAAAAGTGTAAGAAGGGACCTCAAAAGGTTTAGTCAATGATTCAGTTTATTCTTTATGATCTTGCTGACTGACATCTGTCTAACCTGTTGAGACCTCCACAGATGGGAACTCCACTGTGCCCAAGGCAATCTGTTCCAGCATCTCCTTGCCTTTTATTTATGATCAGAAAATCCTACACTGTGCTTAACTATAACTTCCTGCTGCAATTTCAGCCTGTCACCTCTTGGCTTATCCTCACAAGCAGGAAGAGCAGATTATTCCTTTCTTCTCTGCTGCAGCCTTTTACCCGTGTAAAGACTGTTATCAAGTCCTTGTTTCCTTTTTGACCCAAGCAACCCTGATTCTTTCAAAACTCTCCTTGTAAGCCAGGTTTGCTACACTCCAACCATTCTTGGCCTCCCTGCCAGTTCTCTCCAGGTGGCCCACATCCTTCTGGAAGTGAAAGGCCAAAAGCCAGAAGCAGTGCCACAGCTGAAGTCTACCAATGCCGAGCTGAGCAAAAGGATTACTTCATGCCTGCTGGCTCTGCTCCTATCTATACATTCCTGTACGATGTCTGCCCCCCTCTTATGTATTTATTTATTATTTTTTAAAAACAGTATGACATTGTTGACTCATGTTCAGCTTGTGATCCACTATAAGCCCCAGATCCTACTCTGAGGAACTGCCACCTACCCAGCTGTTGCCCTTCTGTGTTTGTGCAGCCGGTAATTCCCCTCTGTAAGGGGTACCTTTCCTTTCATTTGCTTGCACCGTAACTTACTTCTCCAGTCTTACAGGATCACTTTAAATTCTGACTCCCACTTCTGTCCAACTAACAGTGGCTCCCAGGTTCATGTTTTCTCTAAATGTTAAAAGCATACTATCTATTTCACCGTCCACATTTCTGATGAAAATACTGGACAGTACCAGACCCAGGAAAGAACCTGAAAATCCTCTCGCTACACCATCCATGTCAACAACGCTCCATTTATTGCTAACCTCTGAGTGTAGTTTTTCAACCAATTAGGCACCCACGCTGTAATATTTTCATCCAGACCATACACCACTACTTTGCAGTGAGAATACTTTATGAGAACATGTAAAAGGTCTGGCTATATAGCATTTTTGAATGGTAAACAAAGGTCAGTGAAATGCTGGGACAGATTGGGGGGGGGGAGGGGTTGTGCAGTCTCCAGCCATGGAGGACTTCATGAACATGACCTGCCCACAGAAAAGCCAGAGGACTGCACTCTATTCACAAAGACTATTACTCTGCTGTAGAAGAGACCTGAGACATTTCAGCATGTTTTACTCTCAAGAAATCCATGCCAGATTGGCCTCCCTATCTTCTAAGTGTTTACAGTTTGTTCACTCACTCATTTCAGAATTTTTGGCTGGTGTATATCATTCTCCAACTTTTCTTTTTCCCCACTTTTAAAGATAGGCACCACACTTGCAGTTTTCCAGTTCTAAGGTACCCCATTCTTCCTCCACCACTCCTCAGAGACAACGGTCAAAAATTCTGAGACATCATTAGTCAATTCATGAAGTAGTGCAGGGTAAAACTTCATTTCTATAAACCATTCACACTTTTGTCCTCCACAATATCCCATGGCAATGAGGCATAAAGTCATTTGCAATCAAATTTGTGCACAACATTAAAATTATAGGGGCAGGAAAATGAAGAAAGACAGAATCAAAGACAAAGTAACTTGAGGAAGAGTAGAGAAGACTGAAGGAAAGAGGAAGAACTGCCAACCCTTTCATATACAGATCCCACACAGAGCAAACAACAGCCATAAGTCAGAGAGCATATCTGAGTAAACAATTCAAAACTGCATTAAAGCACATTTTCTTTCAGCTTGCCCGCAGCTCCTTTTATTATTACTATTTTATTTATTCAAGGAGTGGTATGATGGCAATTTGCATGATAACCTGAAGGAAGCGTGATCTACCAGAGATCTCCATTCAAAACACAATCTTCTGGAAATGTAAGCATCATTACATTTACAGAATATCTATCCAGTCCTTTTCAACATCTCAAACAGAGTAGCTCTCAAGGGATACTGCAATGTCCAAGTTTGGGGCTGTAGTTTAAAAAAAAAAAAAAAAACCCAACAACCCAGAAATAGTGGCCTACAACGCCTCTGCCAGATCTCCAGCTCTAACATTTATTATATTCTGTGGTATTCTTGGACAAAATAAATATTTATCTAATATGATTGATAAACAGGAATCCTAGATTCTATTCCTGGCTACCCCAGGAATTTTTTTCTGTTTTTCTATTATTATTATTATTTTTAATTTTCTTACTTTTCTGATGGTCTCCTACCCTAGAACAAACAAGGTGGCACTGGTTCACCTTCCAGAGTATTTATTCAAAACTTAGAAAAGAGGGTTTGTTATGGAGAGGTTGTGGAGCTTTGGGAGGTGAGAGAAGTACAGTCACTGCGTGGAGGGGTGGACAAAATGATCTGAGCTCAGAGCACCAAGACTCCCAAGGGAGGACAATTAGAAGATCTTTTTTCATTTTTTAATCATATGAGAAAGTTGTGCCTTCTTCTAAGCTGATAAAAGACCTAAATACAGCTTTTAAGTCTTGTTGTCAGGTTAAGAATCACAAAAGATTACATGGGCCACTGTCAGCTGGAGGAACATGGGATTTTGTTAACAACCAAAAACTTCACTTGTGACGACACTGTGGAACGAGAGCTGCCAGTGCAGCTCAAAAGCAGAATGTCTCTTTGACAGAGAGCTAAACAGAGTACTTCTTGAGTGCTCTGGGTCAGAACAAGTGAAAATTTCAGTTTTGTCAATGACTGATCTTTCAGATCGTCATCGACCCAGCAGTGAGACTCACCATTCTGAATGAGGGTCTGCGACCGCGTGAACCTCCCATGGACAGCTGTCATATGCAGTGGACTCTTCCCATCCTTACTCTAACAGAAACAAAATATAAAAACAATCATTTAGCACGTAAAGTAACGGTAACAATTTGAAATCTAGCAGGTAATACAAATAGCTCAATATCTTACAGCTAGTCTTCAGATAAAACCTCCACTGGCTTCAAAGGCTGTAGGACTGAATCTATCCATGATGATAAATGCAGAAGGTAAAACCACAAGTATAACAGCTTCTTTAGCAATGAGCTAGAAATAGTCTGGAGATGAGCTTATCCTCAGAGCCTGGCTGCCTGTATACAATGCCTGGTAGAAACCTACCAATAGACGATGTACTATTCTTGAATATTAATTTTAAATAACATCTCCCATTATGGTTATTATTTTCCCTACTCCTTGCATCAAGAGGAGTAAAGAAAAGCAAAGGAAGCACAAGGCTAAGTTGCAGCCATCTCTGAGAGATTCAAGAAACATAACCTATTTATTTGCATTTTACAGATACATCCTAGAATACAAGGCACTACATTAAAAAGTTTTGGTTAAAAAATTTTCATCTAATGAAAAACAGGAGGTCTACAAAAGATGCTTAGAAAACAGGTAAGGCACAAGGAAGGAAAGGTACAACAAGGAGAGAGCAGTGTTCTGGGGTCTAGAGAAAGAAACTGAGCTTGGGAAAGCCAAGGGGCTGAGAGAATAGCAAGGGAAGGATGCCAACCTCACTACTCATGTCATTTCACATTTACTGAAATGGAGCTTCATATTCATTGGCAAGCACAATTCCTAACCTCATTTTAATAATTCCGAGTTTAAATAGAGTGCTGGCTATCCACTGATCTCAAGGGTCTTACCATAGGTGTTAAATGCTAGGAGACCAGTTTTATAGATGGGAAACTGAAACACACAGAGTTTAAAGCAGAGCAGCCAAGATCTTATAAGAACTCAGAGATCCTAGGTCTTCCGATACCTATGCCAGTAGCCTCTCTGCTGGATAAAAACAACTCTCTTTCAGCTCCATCAGTATGTATCAGTTGTATCTCAAGAGCATTCAGATATCCTAAACAGCATCAAGCTTCATAAAGAATAAGTAAATAAAAAACCTTGAGTTCTTACTTCCTCAGGAAAGTCAAGAGGAACTTGTTAGAATCAAGTTTAATTAAATGTATATTGCAGGGGGAAGGAAAACATCAAAAAGGAATAGTTCCTTGACTTACCACTGCTCCCTGAGATAAGATTTGGACAGAGCTCCCAGGACTATATTTTAGCAGTGGTTCATGCCTTCAGGAAAGTGGGAGACTAGACTAGACTTTAAGGCTGTCATAATACCTATGAAGGCACTGAGAGCTTCTCTGTTGTAAATTAATCTCATCCAAACAGTTTAACAATTAATGTTCTCAGCATCACTCTTGTTCCATCAGTCAATTCCCCCAAGAAGGACTGAAAGCCACGTTGTACTTCGTTACTACAGTTTCCAGACTCTTGACGTACGCAAAATAGGATAAAATAAAACTGAAGAGCTGAAATGCAAGTTTTACCTGAATGTTTACATCTGCCCCATTATTCACTAGCAGTTCAAGACACAGTGCTCCATGAGTGGAGGCAGCAGCAAAATGCAAGGGAGTGAATCCATTATTATTAGGCTGATTTACATTAGCACCATAGTCAATCAGCTCATTAACAACAGAATCCTGACCGTTGTAACAGGCAATGTGCAGTGCAGTATTTCCATACACGTTCATTTCATCAATCTAAAATGAGACAAGGAGACACAGTTAAAATTACAGACATCAGCTTATTGCTTTACATAATACATTGCATACTGCAAATAGAAATAGCTGGAGGCTTGAACTGTCAGAGGGCATACTGCTCAGCAGCAAATTTCATTGACAAAAATATACTCCCAGAGAGCTTAATTCTGAATACTTTACATTTACTATTATTAACTTTTTACCCCACTGGCAATTTTTAAAAGCCAACTTGAAGCTTAAAACTGATAGCAGGACTATCTAGTGATGAAAATAAAAGTCTTAATAAGCTGGAAAGCTTTTACATTTACGGGGGAAAGTAGGATAAATAATAAGCTCAGAATCTTTTAAAAAATAATTACTTCTATTGAATTTTTGTGAACAGAATCAGGCTTAAGATCTTTTTACACAGATTTTTTTCGGGAAGAGAGCGAAGGTGTCTGAGTGATGGGAAGGAGAAATTATACAGCCATTTACACTTCAATAAGAACGCACGTTCAGTAGCTCTGTATTATGAAGATACAATTAAGATGACATTATTTCTTAATGACTGGCTTAGAATTCATCTGCTGTTCTGTAAAATAAGGTGAGACAGGTTGTACAAAAGACTCAGGGATGATCTGAATACTCTTCCACAAATTCTAGCCATCTAAAAGATCCTATCCCTAGTGGCGGAGAATGCCGAAGTTAAAGGTAGCTATTAGCACGGTACTGCTAAAGACAGGAAACACCTATTCGTCTTCTACTTCGCAGTCAACAGCCTGCGAACATAGCCTTTTTACTTTCTCTTGGCAGGTCAAGTCTGCTGGCTATAAAGCTGGCAGAATACGTGAAATATCATTGCAAATGCAATGCAATGATATTTGACATCTCTGATGAACCGCACTGCTTTGGACCACTGGGTTGACAGTATTAGACTAAGAAAAGTCTGTGCCCTGAAAAAAGATTTTTTCCATGGTGAAAATAATCTTTCTCCTTCCCTCCACCATCTACAGAAGAAATACAGGTCCCTAAACTTAAACTGCCTGAACTGCAGCATAGTAAATATTTAGTGCACATATTGTGCACAACCTCTCATGGTATCAAAGGGAATACTGAGCAAAGGGAGACTTCGTTATCCCATCTTCCTCTTATAGGAATAGCATATGTTCCCTGATTCCTTCAGCAGAGTTGCCTGGAATTTACTGTCCATATCAGACATTTTTAGTCCAGAATGTCTCCTGGCACTCGAACCAATAAACTACATGAAGCACAAGACACTTTTCATGGTCCACAGAGTGGGAACTATTTTCTTTAGAAACTCTGTCAATGTCTGTAGCAGCGTCCATATGGAAAGAAAAGAGGACTATCTTCAAGTATACGGAGAAACATGGAAGCCACAGGAACAGCAAATCACCACGTACCTCTACACCCAGATTAAGGAGATGTTTTACTACATTAATCTGCCCATTGGATGCAGCTGCATGAAGTGGAGTGTAACCTTTCTTGTCCTTACAAGTCACCTCTGCACCATGGTTAATCAGTAAGGCAACAACTTCCAGGTGACCTTCAAAAGATGAGAGATAGTAATCAATGAGTGTACCATCCTACTGCATCACTTCCCCAAAATTACTGCTTTCTTGCTAATGCTCTGCTCTTTTTGCTGCTGTTTCACAACGCTCTCAGAGTTCACAAGAGAAAGAACATTCTCATAAATGTTCTTAATCCAAGCTCCAGGGCTTGTCAAGAAATCCATGCGATACATACTTATCTTCATCACATCTGTCAAATATCCCCTTAGTATATTAGTTTTCCAGTCATTAAAAAGAAACAAAACCACACCTCTTTCCCACATCACTTCTCTAAAGTTCATGTTTTATTCTCCCTTTTGCAGAAAGAACAGTGAGCACAGGACCATGACAACATAAATCTCCCCCAAAGTACCCTGTTGACATCATCTGTAGACCCAACTGTTAACACTCAGTTTTTTCTTGACCATACATAGTTTATTTAATAAATGATAAATTAAAGGTTTTCCATTAGCATTGAGGACAGAAAACCAAACTTCAAGTGAGTGAAGAATTTGATCCAAAGCCTACCAGAATCAACACGTTTTTCTATTGAATCCACTGATTTTTGGATCAAGTTTGTGACTCTCCAGAACTGTATTATTAACATAAAGTTGTGCAAAAATGATGAATATATGGTCTAAAAATGTTTGCATCTGAACTTGTATATATATGTATATATATATATTCAGTTTGCAGACTAAAATAATCACAGTAGTTTCAACAGTCACACAAACAGAGAGCTGATTGCCAGACTCACAGAACATCTGTCTTCAGGAGTAAAACGCCCACCCCTGAATTAGGCTCTCCCTATAAAATAGTGAGGGAGAGCTGAGCATTTCAAAATGCAACTTATAAGCCTTAATTTCCTCTTCTTCCTGAAGGTTTCAAAACTTCCCAAGGGGGCCCTAACCATCAAAATTAAAGCGAGACAAACTGAGGGATAGTCCTTATGCTTCCTGTTGAAGCAGAGCTATTTTTTTTAGAATAATTAAAAAATTATTAGGTCAAACAGACTGAAAGAGAGCAAACACTGTATGAAGCTGGGTACCATCTGAACTTCTGCAGCGCTTTCACAACAGAGGCAGTTCTGGTCATGTGCAGGACCTAGGACACTTCATTGACAAACTCCCCAGTGCCCAAAGATTTTGAAGGATCCAGGAAAATAAGGGGGTTTATAGGATGAGATGCTTCAACCTCATTATCTAAGTTCTGTCCAAATTCCACTACAGACTCCTAAATCGCTTTGTGAGTTCAGGCCTTTAACCTTATCTAAATATTGTGAAAAGTACAACATGAGTTTGTGAAAAGAGTTAAGAGCAAAAGAGATGTGGAATTGCACAGCACAATGTAAAAGCCTCTCATCTCTCCTGAGCAGAGTTCAAAGCACACTAGCTCAAAAGCCAAATCACAATTGTTGCAAGAGTCTTTCCATCTGTTTGTGCATATCAAAAACACAAAACAAAACAAACAACAGGCTTTTCTAACCGTTTGAAAACTCCCATTATGCCATTTCCAGAAGTGCCAGGATTAAGAGTAAGCATTTGAAAGATCAGGTGAAAGACTTCTTGGGTAAGAGACTATACATTATAGTCTGGAATATATTGCTAGGACACCACAAAAGATCTTGAACAAGAATGACTAATATCGCCAGCAATGTAGTTCTAGCATTTTTAAATTATAATGCTCCACTACAACAAATCATGTCTTTAAATTGAATGAAACAATAAGGTCAACTGATTTTTTAAAGCAGTATTTGATAACACCACTGATATTCTGAATTGCTGAATCAGTTGCTCTTGCCCAGTCTGCAATAGATGACGACAATTTGCACCTGACAGAAGGAAAGGCTACGAGGCACTTTCTAACAACATCATCGCTTAACTACTTTAAACAAAGATAAATAGCAAAAATTATGATCGCATTTATCTGCATTTTATATAATGTAGTTCTTAGCAAAAACTAATTCAAAATAACCTGTATTTTCTCAAGTCCGAATACACTTCAGGCTGGCATTAGAGTCAGGATAAAAAGATCAAAAGGAAAAAAACAACATAAAAAGCCCACAAGTTGCATTAAAAGGACAACACAGCCAAGTTCTCACCAGTTGCAAAACCGTAAGTGGACACTGTCTGCTTAGACCAGCTGATCCCTTCCCCTGTTGAGGGTAAACACCACGTTCACTTTCCAGGGCAAGGTCTGTGTCTTGCCCCTTGTAAAACGCATGGTCAGCTTGTCGCCAGCAAATTAAAAACGAGGCACAACAACCCGAGGCTTACCCATGTACGCTGCCCAGTGAAGAGCTCTTCTGTCCTTTTTGTCAAAAGCATTGATGTTTGCCCCTTTGGCTAAGAGCAAGTTTACCATCTAAAAGAAACAACATCAAGTAAATAAATCCTGTAGGTCAGACGCTGAACAGTTTACAACAAATCATTGTAGCAATGTTTTAGCAATAAAGTTGGGATCACAATATCTTACTTTTAAATGATACATTTGTAAACTATAAAATTACTGTTCAAAACTGTGTGCATTAGTGACAGAAACAGTGATGGCTGCAAGTAACCAGGAGAAGCTCGGCACCCGCAGAACAGACTGACAGCGTGCAGGGTGCTGCTCACATCAGCTGTGACTCCGATGTACTTCAAATTCAGCTTGGCAAATAACAACCTAGAGGTAAAGCAGGCCTAGAAGAGAAATATTGTTCCTAGTTTTTACAGTTGAAGCCACATTTAATGTGTTTTCTTACAGACTGGGACAAGATTCCTCCAGACCTTGAGGTAACAAACCCTAAAATCTGCTGGATCTTTCAACAAGGAGTGCCTGTTTCCTGCCCTACCGTACTGACTGGTGGCCAGATCATTCAGTTCCTGCTTGTCCATGACCACGTGGACAGAAACCAGGCTGCCTCATACATGAAACTGGAATTTTAGACAGCATGGCTAAAGTTGAAAAGCTGTTTTCCCTATTGCCAATCATCCAATATTAAACATGAGAAGAAAAACAAAAAAGAATGAAAATTTAATGGAAAACACATTCAACAACTTTCTTTTCCTGCAAAACATTCCAAAATCATAAATTACAGAGCTGCATAATTTACTACTTCTAATACATTGCTTTGCCACAGTAAAGGATCAGCTAATAACAGCAGTCAGTAACATTTCTGAGATGCTCTACCCAAAAGCTCAGGAGCTTTAATTTATGATGGTTAGATTCAAGCATTACTACCTTTTGTCTAAAACATAGTATTTTAAAGGCCAAACACCATCATCCTTTTACATGAACTACCTTTCTTCTTCCTTCTTTTGATTACAGTACAACCAATCTCTTTCTTCTGACACCTCGTTGTTGACAGAATCCTACTGTTCCATTCGATTTTTTTATTCCATGCCTAGACCTTCAAGCATGGCATGGACAAACAAGGATCCTTTCACCCACATCTAATGGCAGTAGCAGAACCTTTTATGTAGAGGCTTTACTTACAGAACTGTGGTTTTTATACAGAAGCAGTAATTAGACTAGAAAGCTTCACTTCCACTAGGTAACCAGAAGCAGCATGTACAATCTTAACACCCGAAGCACATTTTCAGGAAAACTAATTAGCAAAGCAGACTGACTGGGTCTCACACAGCTGTACATTTCTTCGGTATGAAATTCATCCTTCAGTTTTCTCTATCCATTCTGCCTCTCTATTTTCACAGGCAGTTAAGATCAAAGTAGCCAAGGACACAGTTGAACTGCTGGGGCTGGTGGGGCAGCCAGGTGTCCAAGTCCGCACACACACCGCGTTTGCATGCCGGCGCTGTGCGGGTGCGTGCCAGCCACGCTCTCATTTCCACAGGCAGGAAACCCAAGTGCATAGTTTGGAAAGCGGCTGAACGATAGGAATGCTCCTGCTGGGGACATGGGCCTCAGTCAAGATCCAGCCACAGCAGGGCTGACTGTTTGAACAGGGGGGAAAGAAAAAAGTAATCAATTATCATTTATGCTATAAAACAGCTTACCTCGATGTGGCCATTGAGAGCTGCATGATGCAAGGCTGTCCGCCCGCCCCGGTCGGAGACGTTGACGCTGCTCAGCATAGGAATGATAACCTCCGCACACTTCACCGCCTTGTTCGCGGCCGCTACGTGTAGCGGTGTCTGCCAGTTCTTGTCCCGAGCATTGACATCGGCTGAATGCTTAATCAATACTTGCACTGCTTCCTGCAATGGCAGCACAGTTATAGTTATAAACAAGCACTTAGAGTAAACACAGGGCCCACCTTCTCAACAGCATTATTACTACCTGTGTATCAGGCGTGGCCAGGAGAAAGGAAGAACATCATTTATCTAAACAACCTCCCAGTTAGTGAAATGGCACTGGTGACTCAAATGCCTGAGTACACATTGCCTTTGCTGTCATTTAGAGCAGGGTCCTCACAACCGAAATTTCCCAAATTGATTTTAGGATATACAAAGCCACCCATGCAGAGAGAGCCCAACCTGTTCTGTTGGTTAACCTTCAGTACCACAGCCATTATAACTATGCTCTACTTGAAGAAGTTAATGTATTTATTCAAGCTCACTGTTATAAAAATTATTTACAAAATGAACAGCATATTATTTTGGATAGGGAAGTCATACTGAATTGCTGTAAGTTTTATTTATAAACAGGAAAAAGGAAAAAATAAAACAAAATATGTGAGCACAAAAATTTAGGTTTGCAAAAACATGCGAATTACAGGCAAGGGTCACCGCTGGTGTCCCTTGTTCCGATCGGCGTTCCCTCCCTCCCCAGGGCTGAGCACAGGCCAAGGGTCTTCCCTGCAACATCCATTCTGTCAGCCTGAGACCAAACAACATCTTTTAAGGTTAATTTTGTTGTTTAGAGCTGAGTATTTCCCAATGAGAAAACGTCCTGTTCTCTCTTGAGAGACAGCCATGCTAGAGTATTTACAATCAGCTCTTCTCTGTTCCTACTCAGGCATCTGCCATTAAGCGAGTCAGATAAAAAGTCTCTCGCAAAATTGGATTTTGTTTCTTCTTTTTTCACAAATGCACAAAACACAAAGGAGCTACTGGGACACAGTAGCATGCAAGTAGTCTCATCTGCTACTTACAACTCTCAGCTGGCAAGTGGGAGAGAGCTCTAGTCCTACAGACGACCTTATTCTTTTTCCATAGTCTGAAAAGTCTTGTAATGAGTCCAGCCAAAGTTTTATTAATGAATAACAAATACATCATATGGGTGTATAAATAGGACTTTTGTATCTGGAAAGGCCTGGGAGACTGCCTGCAGGCTCTATCAACAGTACATACATTACTAGGAGCTTTAGTCCTTTGTCCTCAACTGATTTCAGCAATTTCATTTTCTATGGCCATCCCACAGGCTGTCGTCTAACAGTTTTGTTCCGTTAGTGAGATTGCTTGTCTTAAAGTACCTATAATGATATATCATTGTTGATGTCTCAACAGGACTTTTTTTTTTTTTAAATCACAGGCCTTTTATTTTAAAAGTCATTTAAAGATAACTTGCTGGGGACCTACCCAACTGGGACCACAATCCTACATGTAGTCAGCAGGAAAATTCATGTACTTTGACTCTTAGGGAAGAAAGAAAAAAGTTAAAGGAGGATTTTTAAGAGTAAACAGTAAGAATTGAAAAGTCTGAGCTGATAATTTTTAAACATTTTTTAAAAGCATTTACACATTTTTGTTTACATCTGCAAATCTGTTGCTCTACCAGGCTTGAGACCAAAATGTTAATGTCTTTAGGAAGAAGCTTTAATTTTATGGCTTGTGAGGGCATGAGATAGGCCCTTTTATTAACATAATTTCAACATCTGCATGCAGCCCACAGGTACTGTGTAGGACTCTGTACTAATATGTGCAGTGTCTTTAGTTATCCCAAGTTATCTGAGTGAAATCTCTTAACTCCTTCAAACTGTATGAAGCTTGCAGCTGATACATCCATTAACAATCCTGCATAGACACACTTGAGGGTTGTTGGCTTCTAAATAACCATTTAAATCCCTGAAGCTCACCTGAAAAGTCACTAAAACACAAGTAAAAAAGTATTCATATTTTTATCAATCTATAGAAGGTTGCAAGGAGACAGTTTCTGAATCCTATGAAAGCTTCATAGTAAAAGATTGGTAATAAAATTTATAGGTGATCATTCTAAAAGCAACTAAGCCCACAGGAACTTCAAAAAATATACAGTGAGTCCTTCTGGACCACGAATTGAACTACTGCTGCTACTACTACTACTATCAATTTGGTCCTATTTTACTGAAGCTGTAAATTTGCTAGAAAGCCTAAACAATAAAACAAGAGCAGCACTGAAAAACAAAAACTCAAAATGCTGAATCTCTTTCAAAATGATTAGCAAAAGTAACAATTATCAAATAAATAAGAAAAAGGAACAGGAGAAGGAAGCTATATATATATATATATTTATTTATTTATAAAATATATACAGCCCATGAAATAGCATTAAAGCCTGCTCTCTTCCCTTGCTGCTTCAATATTGTACCTCTTATGTCATTTATTTAATGAGGTACCAGAAGTGCCAGCACAACAGGAGACAGTTTCTCATTGTGAGGCTGGGTTTCAGCAGCACAAGAGTTAAAGACTGGACACAAAACACAAGACAACATGCATTTTCAGTTAGGGCTGTCGCTGAAAATAAAGGTCATGTACTCCAATACAACCAAAAAAGAACCCAAATATGTTGCAATTCCTGTGTTAGGATTGCAGCTTTTTTTTTTTTTTTTTTTTTAAGGTTTAGGCCTGACCTTTGTTTTCCAACATGGCTTTTTGTATTTTATCGCATTGCAGAATTTGCATTCTCTCAGCTGTCCCTTTCCGAGGGCTTTGGTGGATGCCAGCAGCTGGTAAGCCCAGCCAGCAGGGAAACAAGGCCCAGGCTCAGAAATGCGCCCCGGGCTCCTGCCTCCCGGCTGCGCCTGTGCTGGAGCTGCTGCGGAGGTGACGCCATCGGCTTGGATGACGGCCACCCTCTGTCTCTTTTACACGTCTGCCCACCCCCAGCAGCCAGTTCGGTCCACAGTTGGGTTCACTGTGCCAACCACGTGTTAGGGTAAAAATGTACAAGAAGGTCCAAAATGGAAAGCCAAAAAATAATGGTGCAGTGATTTCAGTCATGCCTGAGCTACATTCCTGATAGCTGCTCCTCCACAAGACAGCAATGGAGAAAGCCCAACATGATGCCAGAAGATTTCTAGTTGTCAGGTAAAAGAAATATGGGCTAACCCTCTTTATCTATGAATCAAAAGAATTAATAGGAGACCTAGTGGATGCCTTGAAATGCAATTAACCAAAACAAACTGTGCAGTATATCTGCTGGATCACACAAACATCCGCTCCCTCCTGGCGCACAACATCCTTTTGAATTTATTCCTCCCTTTTTTACTGCTTGAGGATGATGTGGCCAGCCTGTTATAGACTATTCCACTTCAGTCAGGGTCACCTGCTCTCGGTGGCTGCTCAGTATGACTTACTGCAGTACCATAAAGTATTGTACAGGGAGAAATCAACCACACTAAATGGTGAACGCACACACTGCAGTCAAGAGCTGCACCTGACTTGTAAAAGCTGGCCCTTCTCGACTTGCCGAAACACTAAAGGCCTGGCACCCACAAAACTTCCCCTCTTTGTGTCACCAAGCAACCTCCTATGGCTTTAAATGGTTTGGGTTTTTCCCCAGCATGTCATTCATGTGCAATAGCAGGGTAATCGAATCTTACTCACTTCACTCCTTGAAGCAACTGCTCGATGGAGAGGAGTCAGCCACATATTGTCCTTGGCATTGACACGAGCGCCTGCAAGCAAACAGCACAGGTTACCTCCATGCCTCGGGTGCAGCGTTAACAAAAGTGCTGGTCTCCTAGTAACGAGAGTCGAGCCATATTCAGTACTCACAGCGCTCCCCGCAACTCTCTTGGCACTCTGTTAACCTTGGAATTGCATTGCCATGTCCCAAGCAGATAGGACAGGAAGCAGGATTCAGGAAGAAAGGAACTGGACACATTTGGATATTAGCAGGAAAAGCCGTGTTCACTGGACATAATGGAAGCAAGATCTGCAGGAGATTATGTATCTGGGGTGTGTGTGTGTGTCTGTGCAATTTTATTTAGATCAGCTGATGGAGTTGAAAAAAGAGGAGCCCTTTACCAGAGCACTGCTGCTGCATGCGGACCCTGAGCAGGGAGCGAGCCTGAACCACCATCTCGTGTTCCCAGCTCTATTGGCCAGTGTGCTGAAAGATAAAACCTCTGTGACAAACTCTGCTTCCCAGCTTAGCAAATCTCACTGGGGCCAAGAAAACGTGATGGGGAGACTGCAGGTTGAGGAGGAACCTAGGGACTTACAGGATGCCTCTCTACCTCTACCGATCCTTTTGCCTTGCGTGTAGCCAGGTGCTAATGCACGCTCCGACACCGACGCCGGGCTACAGGAGGGGTCTGGGGTCACTTGCTGCAAACAAGGGTGCAGGAAGAGCATTCAGCAACTGCGGAAGTGCCGGCTGACTGCAGACAAGAAAAGGAGCTTGTACATTTGTGTGGCAAGACAGATTTATTTCAAAGAAATATTAAAGCTATCCACTGAAGTGATACCCTAAGAAGGACACCAGTGAAAGGGGCTGGAGAAAATAAATTTAAAAAAGACTTAACCTGAGAATGTTATACCTCTCAGTCTGCAGGTAGCAATACTAGTTTGAAAAGACTAGCACATTTAGAAACAATTTAGAAAAGCACCAGCATCGCACACTTATCCTGGATGAGCCTCTGAACTTCATGAACAAAGGCATTCTTAAGCTTCATTTTTCACCATAATTTAAGTGCATATAAAATGCTGCAATTAACAAGTCACACTCCCTGAATCAGAAGTACTTTCCCAAAAGCTATTTCTCAATAATATTAAGGTGTTTGCCTCTGAATCACAGTCATTACTACGAATTCTGCTAGATAATCAGAGTCAAAACAAGTTCTTTCAGATTTCCAAGAGCTGGCATAGAAATTTTTGGCTCCCAGAAACAGAAAGCCTCATTCCTAGACTCCAGCAATTAGAGACAACTCTGTACCTAGTGGGACGTTCGGCTCTCTAGGAAACACACTTAGTATAGCTGTGTGACCATTATAAAGTGTTTGCTAATGCATCTATATAAACTAGGCAACGCGATACCTGCCTTCACCTTTACGAGAAAGTCATGATGACTGCCTGATTTAGTATCTAACCCCTCGCTTACACTGCCCTGCACGTGCTAGAGGCACAAAGCAAGGACAACCCCTGCCATCCGGAGGCTTACAGACCACAACTCACACGTACCTTGTTATACTGATTTGGCTGTAGAGGGGTTTTCAGATGCAAATTGCCTAGATAAAATCGACACCAAATACCTCTTTTCAGGTTTAGAGATTTATTCTGTATTCTCTTTGGTGTTTTTGTTTCTATTTTCTTAATTAAGGTTTCTTTTGGTTTATTTCTACCTGTTTGATAACTCCCACAAGCAGATGGTAGCAAATCAGAAAGGCTTATGTGTGGAGTAGCAGTGTGACAAACATCATATCATTCTTCAGCATTCAACCTCTGCAGTGGTTGAATAAGGTGATTAGAAAACCTAGGGAAGCAGCTCTTCAAGCCTTTCATTGATCCACTCAGCCTTCAAGAAGCTGAAAGAGTTACCAAGAAAACAGCTAAAGAAAATAATTAAAGCAAAACAACACCAGCAACATAAAATAACACACAGCATGTCATCAACCTTGTCTTCCTCAGCTGTTTTCCACATTTCTTTTCCTCTCTGTTTTTACTGTGCTTTTTATGTGACAAAGTGAAATTGCTCTTGCATATCTAATTCAGTGTATCGGCTGAATATATATATTTATGATTTTTGTTTCTAAAGAGCTGCACAATTCAGCCATTGTCTGTTCATCAACAACAGAAGCTACTGTTGTCCATTTACCAAGGCACATACTTTCTAAAGAGATGTTTCAGAAACATTCCCTTCTATACGCTCTGTTTGCTTCACCGGAATTCAGCTCCCCAGCTGCTCCTGGCAGGCAGCGGTTAGTGACAATCGACGAACTTCACCAGCACCGACACACTCCTTAGGGGAAGTAAAATATCTTCCATTTTAAAGGGGAGATTCAGTGCCCTTCTCTTAACTCTTGACCAAGTACCTTAACCATGTTTCAGCACACTTCCTGCAAGACTTTGCAGTGTTAGGCTAATTAGTCTAATTTGTGTGTTTATCTGTACCAGAGGGCTAGAGTTGATCAACACACTCAAAGAGGTGTATATGGTGTTCTCTCCAGTATCAACCTTTCTCGAAAAGACAAGGTGCTCTTTTCCCTGAAGGTTTTTCTTAACACCTTTCCAGGCAGCCACATCACCCCCAACAAAACAGCTACTTAAAAATAAATATCTTCAGACAAAAACCTTTTCTCAGACACATGGTGACAATTTGGCCTTCAGGGGAGCTGCACGGATGGGTCTGAAGGAATGGTTTGGCCATTACATCTGTTCTGTGAAGTTAGACAATATAATGCATAACCTCAAAGATGAGCTCAACAGAGGGTAAACTTTCTGTAATCCACCCTTCTTTAATAAGACCATTTCATAATCTTTGTGACATTTCACTCTCACGCTTTTCTGCCAAAAGAGGAAGAATCTCCCTCTGCTCTTTTGAAATCTGAAATAAACAAACCGATGTTGACTTTCAGGAATTAAGTTAACATGTCCTTATCCTAACCAAAGTACAAATTTCCATACCAGCATATCTGCCAAATCCACAAGTCTCAAATAAATCTAGATTCTGAAGTCTAAATCTCTGAAATTAGGGATGGTCCACAGATGAAGGAGACTCCACACTTTAATCTATTAATGATACTATTAACATGCACCTTTCCATCTCCTACTATGGGAGACTGCAATAGAAACACAAAAACATAAGGATCTCCCCCCAGTAAGCACACAATCACAGTATAAAGCAAAGACTAGCACGAAGACAACGTAACGGTGCTGCAGCAGCTGATAGATGGACCTAGGACTTACATGAGAACAAAACAACATGGTGCTGGATGAGAACAAATGAAGCAAAGAGCCTGAGAACACCACACACAAGAAACAGGAGGCCAGGCAGGATTTTCCTCAGAAATGAGTCTGAGTCACTTGGTAGGGTGTGAAATGGCCTGGGGATTCCACCACAATCACAGGAAAGGGGGAGGAAGGCAGGTAAAAGCACAGAGGTGCTGGGTCACTCATGAAAGAGATAGGAGATGGTCCTGGGACATCCTCCAGTCTTTCACCCAAAGGGGACACTGCTAATCCCAAGGATAAGAGTCTTAAAGCCTTGGGACAGGCAGAGAGAGAAGCTCTATTTCCTGGCTATAAAACACCTCCTTCTCTTATAAATCACTCACTTCTCTAAGCCTCCTCTTCTTTAGCCTGCCATAAAAGAGAAAGCCCTGGACATGAGTTCAGGTTACGCAGCACCTTCCCCTGCTGCCTGCCTGCTGGGGGTGGCCCAGGACCCATCATGCATATGGCAGTCTCGCTTCCAAATCTCCATGTCAGAGCCTACTAGGACACCCCTCCAAAGCAAGCTCATGTTTGTCCTATTCCTCATCTGTCCTGCAACTTGTAAAGGACTGATGATCAATATTGCATGCACACTCCCAGTGCAGAAACTTCTCGCCAAATGGCTCAGAGCCTTTTGAAATAGTAATAGCTTGATAATACCCCCAAGAACACAAGCTCCTCTGGGAGGGGGAGAACACAAGGGACAATAAATAGAGCTCAAATATTCCCCTTGGGTGTCAGCTCAAAGGCCAGGAGGAGAGGAGAAACCAGCACACACAAGAATGGAGCTTGGATTTGCCCAGGCAGTTCTCACACATCCACAAATGTGTCATCACAGAGAGCTTCACTGATGTAAGAGATGCTTCCCTAGGACTTCTCCTTCCTGACAGAAAGGAAGTGGAGGAGAGGTGCTCAAATCTCCATGCTTTCCTTTAGACTAAAAAAACAAAACCACGCAGCACATTTCTCCAGTTTGAACCATATGATTATGAACCAGATCATTGAGGTGATGTAAATCTACCTAGCCCTGACATTTAATGGACTGGGGTGATTTATACCAGTTGATGGGTCTGGCATTTGTCTCCTATATCAATTCCACACAGACTCCACTCCAGTGGTTACCTAGAAAGTCATTCCTGGTATGTCTCCAAGTATCCGGGCAGAAGTTTTATTCTTTAGACAAACATTTATCTGTGCTGACACCAGTTCATGGGCCAGAAATCTTAGGGTGAGCATATTTCATTTAATTTCTTTCCTTAGCCCTGTACAAAATGCAATGGGTTGCTACTTCTCTCAGCTTCTATTCATGCTGAGAACACTATTGTTAGACCCCAACACCAAGCATTTTTGTGCTTTCTCCCTGTGAAAACACCCTCTAATTTTAAGTCAGACAACAGAGCTTTTTTACTTATATAACTGACTTTATCATCAGATTAATTTTTAATGAAACACTTTTACTTAACACTTTTTAAATCAGGCTTACTGGATGAAGATGAGAAGCAGAGGGAGAATGCTGCTGTTCTCTTCTGAGCCCAGCTCACTCTGACACATCACAATAGCAAAAAGGCCTTCATAACAACATGTAGACCTGCTCTTTTAAGAGGGTGTAAGTGATGTGCAGTGAGTAATGACACTGCAGAGATTAAAAGACAACGCATAGGTAGAGCATGCAATACACGATTAACTTTGCCTCGTGTGCTGAGCTAGTCGGTTAAGATCTGCACAGCTCCTTCCTACTGCATGGGAACAAATGAAGCAAAGAGCCTGAGAACACCACACACAAGAAACAGGAGGCCAGGCAGGATTTTCCTCAGAAATGAGTCTGAGTCACTTGGTAGGGTGTGAAATGGCCTGCTGACATGAAGGCAAATTATTGAAAGTCCACATTATAAAGTTTTTCCACACTTACTTGGATATATAAAAAAGCAAGATATATCACCTTCATTTTATCCTTCTGGCAATTGTATGACCTGTGGATGCCATTTTGGCAGTAAGGAGCTGGAACTGAGGTCCCCCTCCCCTCCCAAAAAAAAAAAAAAAACAACAGGACTCTTTCCCTCATTAGGAATACAATTGAAAAACAAGAAGCCAAATGTACCCTGACTTCATCAGGCCATTTACTGATGCTGGTAGGAATCAGGGGAGAAATGAGCAGAACTGCTTCACCTTTCTCTTTATGTGGATATTCCCTGTGCTGTGCTTGAAACACTTGGAAAGACGTTGCTCCTGTACTCTTCTCACACAATGGAACAACAGTATGTGACAACCCATACGTACTGCAAGAACATATATGAAGATGAAGTTTATTCACTTTTATCTCCCAGTGAAGAAAAGCATGTTTGCATCTAACATATTGAAAAAACATCCAAGCATAATCTATCAGTGTAGGAATGTTCACTTAGACCATTGTGCAGCTGTCAAGGTTAGAGCAGAATGAGCCACTCTGTCTTCCAGATTAGTTACCCTCCCTAAGCAATTTGATGACCCCAAATGCCCCCCAAAATGTACAGAGGAAACACATAACTAATCAAACTCAACTCTCTTCTTCTGCCTTCTCTGGTTGTGGTTAAGTTGGTAACTCAAAGAAATATGTTTGTGCTGCCTGAATGTATCTTTTATAGTGTCTGTCCATCCAATTTTGGGCTCCAAAGCAGTGATTCATCAAAGAGACATACAGGTCTATGCGAAAATGAAAAGCAAGACAGGCAGATAGAGGAGATGAAGAGGGCAACAAAGCTGAAGACCACGATGCAGCAGAGCAGAGCTGGAGGGAGACTGCAGATGCAGGGCACTGACACATTTACAGCAGCATTCCCTACAGTGCCACTGCCAAGCAGAAAATTTGGTCCTTTTTGTCTTAGGTCCTTGGGCATATGCATGTCCACAATGTAAATAAACCATACATACCATAAGCACTTTAGAGAAAAGACTGGAGCATTAATGCAATCCTTTTTAGATATCAAAGAATCTAGAAGAGCTAAAGGCTTTGAATGTCCCAACCACGACGAATGCTTCAGTTGGCATTTTCACCTTGCTGGGCAAAAGAAAATTTAACCCGAAGGTACAAATATGTGGAAAGCAGGCTCACAGAACTGTTTGTTCTGGGACACAAACTTCCTTTTACCAACTGCTTGTTAAGCAAACACATGGTGATAAAATAGTGATATTTTCAGCACTTAAATGAAGATGCTTTTTCACAGCTACTTTTACATATAAATACACAGATATCAAGGATAATGTAATGTAGGGTCAGAATGGAAATCCAAATAGGACTTTGAGCAGATGCTGTAAATAAGACCAGAAATTCTTATAGTTAGGCTTATTCCATGAAATATCACTCAGAACTAACATATTGTCACTTGATTAAATTGTAATTTAATGTTGCAGACTTTGCTATGGCCAAGTCATTTATCCATTAAAAAAATATCATCTCATTCATTACAGGAAACTGAAAATAGTTTTAAACATTTCAGATAAAGCGCAGCAGCCAGTGCTGGACTTGCACAACTGACGGTGAAATGAGGTCCTACTGCCACATTCTGCTCAGGCAGAAGGAGAAAAAAAAAAAAGCTATCACCTGTCAGACTGCTTTCAGACAAAAAACGAACCAACTTGGATTTTTGTATGAAACCAGGAAAAAAAAATCTGTATCCTTACGTTGGAGCAAATTTCACTATCCCTTTCCCATCTCTTCTCCTATCACAATTTCCAACTTTTTGTTAGTTTATCCCATTCAATGCTTCATCACAAACAGGATCAGAGTAGCCCTGCACAGCTGGGCTGTTTCGAAGAAGTTTGCCCTCCCACTGGGAAGCAAAGCATGGGTATTTGGTAGAGGACTTGCTCTTGGAAGATTTAGAGCTCAAGTTCTTGACTAGGCAAGTTCAAAATAAGTACACAGACTTATTTATAGGCATCACTGAAATTCAAAACTGTGGAAGTGTGCCTGCCACTAGACAAAACAAATCGGTGATAAAAGAATTGCATTCTATAATGCTGTCTGCATGACGATAAATAGGCAATTATACATTACAGTCCAGAGTCCGTATGGGATATATTACACATTGCAGTTTTAATACCATAAAAGCTGAGCAGTATGAAGATCAGACAAATTAATGAATTAATTCCTATCACTCAAAGAATGCTAACAAATTTACTTCCCATTACAATACTGTTTTTTTTCCAATCAATTTACGCATATTCACCTTTGTTGACCTCAATAAACCAAAAAGGAGCTACTGAAGCCAATGTAAAATAGGGGCATGTGAAAAATGGGGTCTTAAATGGCCACAAATAAATTTCACTTAAATACTTGGCTCTTAGCCCAATGTTAAAGAATGTACTTCAGCCTTTACATCACAGGAGAAAAAAAAAAAAAGTCAGCAGAGGTATTTTGAACACCTATGGACAAATCTCCACCAGGCTCCATACATATACATATAAACTGCTACTTTTGTTCATGATCTCCTCATCCCAAGCCTTCAGACAGCATCACACAGGATGAGCTTTTTTGGCAATCCCCTGCCAAAGCATTTAAACTAATATCCAAAGACACTGATGCTTTTGAAGTGAGAATGCAAACATTTACAAATAACATTTAATATACTTTGGTTTTGTCTAATTTATCATAAGATAATGTACAAATATAAAAATATATTGTGCATGGGTATATACATACACTTGCCACCTCTCTACCTTCAGCACGTATAATTCACATTCTCTGGTAAGAGAATTGGGTTTAGATAAACAATTTCTTCGTCAAATTTTCTTTTGTTTAGGGACTACCCAGAAGTAGGTCATGACTTTCTAATACATATTTGTTATTATCAGTCAATTCTCCAAAATAACAGTTCTTCTATAACTGATTTGCAAGCTGCTTTATTCACTTAAATACATCACACTGCAGGTTTCTATACTCCAAATCAATTTCCTGACTGTTAGAATCATGCTTCTAATGTAAACGCCACTTACAATTCATCCAATCTCATTAATTTTGCTATTATTCCATAATAAATTTTGCTTAATGGGAATTCTTGGCTTGTACTCCAGGACTTGAGCCCACATTTCAAATATGTACTTCAGCATGGTTCTGAATCCACAAATTTTATCAGTTTGAATGCTTTATACGTTTTTAAAAACATAGTTGTTTTGTTTATTAATTCCCCTCAGCCACAGTACATGTTTTATAACTGTATCACCAAATTTAGACATATTTTCTGGGCTTGCAAAAAATGGAGGACAGCTCTATGAAACTCGGATACAGGCCGTGCCCAAAATCCGGTCACATATGCTCTGCTGGGTATTCCCTGTAGCTTTGAAATAGGCTGATTTACCAGTGAACACCCGTGAGCGACACCATCTTACCTGACAAAATGAGAAGCTCAATGATGTCCGCATCCCCCAGGAATGATGCGACGTGAAGGGGAGTTCGTTTCTCTGCATCCTGCAAAACAACAGTTTGTCCAGCTATAAAACATGGCCGGTAACTGTAAGTGTTAAAGAGCAATGCATTCTTATGCAATGTTTTATTTCCAACATGTATTTCTGCTTATAATTAAAAATGCAACCTCAGCCGGTAAAAGAACAAAATTCAAGGTCTGAAAAACAACTCCTTCTCTCAGTAGCCCTCAACTTTCCTATCGCACAGTTCTACCAGACCTTGCAGAAAAACTTTCTTTGATCTGATATCCTTTTTACAGGCAGATAAAAATCAAATTAAAACCAAATCAAATCTCCATCACATTACCGTGGTCCCCCTCATGCAAAGCCTGAATACAGCTGTGCAGAGGAAAGAAACCATCCTTTGGTGTCTTGTGGAAGCATTAGCTGCTCAGAAGTATTGCAACGACATAATTTAGACCCTTCTGGACATGTCTTTGCAACACAGTTTGTATCAACACTACAGCATCAGACTCTAAGATAGATATCTTTGGAGAATGGGTTGGAACCACACACAACAATTCTCTTAGTCTAAAAATGTTACTCTACACCATTTAGCCTAGTTGTCAATAACAGCCCCAAATGGGCTTGTACAGCCTAGACCAACCCTTAAACACACACAGATAAAAAAATTACCCAGTCAGGTCTCGGTCCTCTACTCTCGTACATATTGCCAATAATCAATAAACTTCAGAAATATAGTTATTTTTATTTCTGGCTTTTTTCAGGCTTAGGGAGTCACATTTTCAAGATTTTATTTATAAATACAGTTTTACAAAAACACCCTTGCTTTTATTCCTTTATTCAGATGATTTCAGAACATTGGCCTTTAAAAGAAACTGTTAAACATTACAATCGGGGGGGGGGGGGGGACACAAAAATTGATGATACTGTTAGCCATATTATGCTACCACCATTCCCAGTTCTAAATGTTTTTCATTTCAAAATTTTAACCACTAATACATGAAGTTCTAAGGGACTCACATATCCGCTAAATTCACAAGAGCAGGACAACCTACCCGCACTGAATACTGTAAATGGTAACAAGTTCACCCCGCCGGCGAGCCAGAGCAACAGAGAAGCCCTGTCGATACTTGCACTCTCTCCCTGAAACGCATCCCTGAGCCTGTCAAGTAAGATATCTTTTAACATGCATGAGCTGTAATCAATCACACTCTATTTCAGACTGTGTTCAAAGTATGCTATAAACGTGGACAAATCAGTGCTGCAGAGCCATTTGCCATGTGAAAGCGAATGCTTTCCCGCACTGCACGGCACGGAGCTGCTGGTGACCAGAATGAGTCACGTTTAATGTTATATTTGTGAGTTTTTCAAACCTCCATGATATACAGAGTCCGCAAACTCTTTTGCGGTGGGTTTTGATCTTCCATATTAAGCATGCACATAAAACACCCAAAAGACAGAGTACATGGACACTCTGGTTGGCACAGGTTGGGAGGGGGGGAAAAACCAACAAAACTTAGACTTCTGCTCACACGGTAGGCCAATTATAACAGCATTAGGAAAGTCTCCATTTTTTCTTTCAGCCTCAGAAACTCACTGTGCTTTATGGGGCTAAATTCTCAAAAGAGCTCCATATCCAAAAGCATCCACTCAGAAACCTGGTAACAAACTGGATTTTCTTGTGTGTTCAATACTTGGCAACAAGAGCTAGAGCTTCACCTTGAAAAGTCTGGCTCTGCGTAACTCGCTCGCTGACCTTCACCTTGACGTAACCCACCACAGCCGAGCTTTCGCTGGCCCAGTAAGTCCACATTATGGGACAGCATAATGTTAACTTCTCTAAGTACTGTTTCATATTGCCTGTCCTAAGGCTATCCGGTACACAAAATATACAGAGACTGATCAAACATTTGTACAAGAACAGAATCAGTTTTATCTACTTTCAACTTGTTCATTTGAATGCACGACTAGTGTCGTATTTGCAATAGTTACATGCCTGTCGGTGATAAATTTTGGAACAGCATCTTGCAAGACAGCCAAGTTTTGCAACGGAATCGAGCAGTTTGAACCGCAATACTAACAATACACGAACGAGTAATTTTCTATACTAAGGGACCAAGGCCATTCAGTGCTTTATTGAATATAAGCAATATTTTATACTAAATTGTAAGTTTGATGGAAACTTGATAATCCAGGGAGGAAAGAACATGAAACAGAAAAGTAGAATTTTTACGCTTCTGCTATGCTATCATGCAACATTTTAAACTAAAGGGGCTGCTAATGGGTCAGAGAGGCCGGGAAAAAATGACGAGAGTATCAATGCTTCTATTAGCAAAGTGATATCCACCTGTAAGTATTCTCAACTTTCACTTTTGAGAACAACGAAAAATCCTGTCAACTTCAATGAGAATCAAGTCCTCACAGAAAGAGGGGTTTCAGTCATGCAATTGTTTTTAAGCTTAATTTCTGCGCTTCCCAAGAGAAAAAACACCCAAATCTCTCCATTTATCACAGCTATTTATCATAACCAGCAACAAACCAGTCCAGCTATCGAACCACGCTCCTGGTGGCCTCTGCAAGGCCAGGTACTGCTGCAGCAAGACTGAAGTAGCTCCCTGCCTCCATGCCTGGCCCGTGCACCGGAATAAGTGCAGCTACAGACGTCATTCTGCCACGCTGGTAATATGAACAAATAAGTAACCCGCAATGGTCTAAAGCCTGAAGGCTATGAACAGAGAAAGAGGAATAAAAAGAGAATTTGTCATCTCTTGGAAAGGTCTGGCAGTACCTCAAATCCAAGCATACATTTTAAGGAAAAGAAACGAAAGGTGGGGGGGGGGGGGAAGGAATGATAACAGGCTTACAAATAGCATTAAGACAAATAATCAGACCTGCTTCAAGTGCAGTTTTTAAAGGAACAAAAGGTCAGTAAAAGACAACAGATAAGTGAAACAAAGGCTGCAAGAAATTATTCCGAGATAAGATAAACATTCTCTCTCCAAAACTGTATTAGTGACTTGTACTAGTTCACAGAAAAGATGATGCTGCAGGCTAACCTTTTATCTGTACACATATTTTTATGTAGAAGTACAAATAAAGGAAATGAAGCATTTAACAACAGGCAGTCAAGGGGACAGGCCTCAGCAGGGAGAGCACTCAGCACACCCTTACGGTAGTCCAATGACCACGCCGACACTGATAAGGCCCTTCACAGGCTTAAAGCCGGACCAGTCCTTAAGTGCTCGACTGGCTCTGAGCCCCAGAGCAGCGGCAGATCAGCACAGCAGTGGCTCCAACCGATCGTACCAGCATACATAAAGTGTTCGGGCACGTTAAGAAGGCGGCCAACAGCTTCTCCTCAACACAGCCTACATCTCAAAGTCGATAATGGATCTGAACTTTTATATCAGCTGTAGCCGCTCAGATTAGAAGATGTTTGTGAAAGAATTATTTATTGTTAAAATACAAGTGCAGCTGCTACGGAGAATAAATGTCTGCATCCTCTTTGGCCACCCGACTGCCTGAGCTGCAGCACCAGCAGGAGCAGCTCGGCTCAGAAGGACGAGCCACGGAAGTCAAGTTACATTAGCGGGAGCAGAACGAAGAAGCGTTAGCGCTGCCACCTCCTCCAGATGACCAGAGATCTGCTTGGGAGGCAGAATAAACTGAGTTATATTAGATGCATGTGAAAGACCACAACTTGATTCAAATTGATTCAAACGTAACTAACACAGTAACAGAAAAAGAACTGCCGGCTTATTAACTCCATTTACCGTTGCTAGATCTGAGCATACGGCATTTAAACAGCCCAAAGTAGCTGGTCCCACAGGAAGAAATATTCCGACACAACCTGCCTCCAGAGGAGCTCAACCCCGGGCAGCAGGCAGGGAGGCCTGAGGAGGCTAACGGCAGCTCGCCAAGCAGCTCCTGGCCAGGCACCACCGGCTGGAGCCAAAAGTAGATGCCGTTCAAAGACCATCCCTGCCTCTTCAAGATCTCCTCCCCTTCAGAAATTCTCTTATGAAAGCATGTAATTTACACAACAAATCCAAGTGCTTAGCTGGGAGCAGCAGCTGGGAGATGAAAGCCAAGCCGGGCTACTTGGGCTTGGTGCTTCTTCATCTGCTACGTACCAGCCCTGCAAGTTCCCATCTCAAAACGTAGAAGCCTATTCTAGCAACCATCATCCCCAACAGCTTCAACTTAGCCTCAGAAACAAAGATTTTCTGGACTGAGTCTTTAACTGCCAAGTGCCCATGAGGTGGAACAGATAAATATTTTGATCGTCTAGAGACAGAAAAAATATATCTTTTTTTTTCTTATAATGTTTTCCTTTCATGGGGTTCAAAGCATTTTATTAGTTATTTGTTTAAAATTATCCACTGATCACAGATGAGGAAACTGAGACCCAAAGACAGTTGGTGGGAAAGGTTGGTGAACCAGCCAAACACTGAGAAAACACACAGGAAAAACAGCTGCACTGCAGGAGGTAGTATTTGATGATCACCCCACAACACACACGGACACTTCTAGCTGTGTCAAACTCTATCCTTGCACAAGTTATTCCAGCTACACATAAATATCATCTTCACTCACAAGTGCAGCAATGTTGCTTTATTAAAATTTTCCATATCTGTTTCGCATTTGTCAATGAATAAGACAACTATGCTTCAATAAAATGGGGACATAGAGTGCAAAGATGCTTACCTTAGCAATATGGTTACTAGCCTAAAATCAACAGCAACTGTTAAGTGCTTGTGATTATTTTAGAGCAGTTACCAAAAAAGTCCTATGCAATTTCTTTCAAACCGAATTTGATAAAGTGGGGTTGGAGAAAGATGTGCGACCTTCTCAGAAGAACATTCCTCTAATGGATTCAGCCATGTATCAGCACCTCACTGTCTGCTACCGTTGTTCCTTCTGGGGCGAAATTAAAAAGCTTTTTGCTCCCCCAAACCACATTTCTGTATTGATTTTTTGAATACTAAAACTGGAACACAAAAGTTTTCAACTAGTTGTTAAAATCTTGAGAATTATTTTTCAATTATTTTTGCCTTGATATATTGGTTCGCACCAGGTTTGTGGATATACTATACCTACATTACTTTTAGAGGAAAAGCTACAGGCAACAGGTATATCTCTAGTACTTTCATTCTAGGTAGTCTTTCAGCCTGTTATATGAAGAAAAAGAACCAATTATTATTTTCTTCTATAATAATTTCATGCACATAGTTTCATGCTAAAAAGATAATTTTAAAAATTAATTATTAATCCTCGATTGGAACTGTAGAAACTGCTATCCTGATTAATGGAAATATTTTAATGTTTATAGCTGTGAGTCTGCAATATAAAGCTCAAAACCTAGGGTCAAACAACAGCTTGATTTTTGTAAATGCAGTATTGACTTTGGGAGGGTTTTGGTGGCATGGGTGTAATACATCACTCATGAGTTGATGGGAAAAGCAGAAGGGCCTATACGTCCTCAGCTGTCTCAAACATTTTGGGGACAATAATAATATGAGTCACCAGCACAGATATATAGCGTAGTATCCGTTACCGTATTAGCAGACAGTGGCATGCAACTGAAAATATTTCAGACTCTCAAACTGCAGCAGACACTTCCTTCCAGTTCAAATAATTTATTTATAAAATAAGACAGATTCTATTTATTTTCAAAAAGAAAAATATTTTTTCTAAATGAAAATCATACTGGTTATTTTACATTACAAGCACCAATGCAATTTCAGTATTTAATTTCCTTAAATTTCTGCAAATCCCAACCAAATGGTTCATAATTTCCTTCTGGGGAAGAAAAAAGAAAAAAAAAGAGAGTATGAGAAAAAACAATGTGATGAACAGCATACATCCGCATCTCTCTGTAACGACTTCCCTGCGGCCTCCCTCATCCCTTTACCTGTGGCAATAAACCACCCTGAAACGCAGGCTCCTGCTCGCAGGGCTCTGCAGCCTCGCCGGCAGCGCTCCCCAGAACGGTCGGGCAGGGCCGGGGCCGCGCGCCTTCCCCGGCGCAGCCGAGGCCGGAGCGGAGGCCGCGCGCCTTCCCCCGGCGCAGCCGAGGCCGGAGCGGAGGCCGCGCGCCTTCCCCGGCGCAGCCGAGGCCGGAGCGGAGGCCGCGCGCCTTCCCCCGGCGCAGCCGAGGCCGGAGCGGAGGCCGCGCGCCTTCCCCCGGCGCAGCCGAGGCCGGAGCGGAGGCCGCGCGCCTTCCCCCGGCGCAGCCGAGGCCGGAGCGGAGGCCGCGCGCCTTCCCCCGGCGCAGCCGAGGCCGGAGCGGAGGCCGCGCGCCTTCCCCCGGCGCAGCCGAGGCCGGAGCGGAGGCCGCGCGCCTTCCCCCGGCGCAGCCGAGGCCGGAGCGGAGGCCGCGCGCCTTCCCCCGGCGCAGCCGAGGCCGGAGCGGAGGCCGCGCGCCTTCCCCCGGCGCAGCCGAGGCCGGAGCGGAGGCCGCGCGCCTTCCCCCGGCGCAGCCGAGGCCGGAGCGGAGGCCGCGCGCCTTCCCCGGCGCAGCCGAGGCCGGAGCGGAGGCCGCGCGCCTTCCCCCGGCGCAGCCGAGGCCGGAGCGGAGGCCGCGCGCCTTCCCCCGGCGCAGCCGAGGCCGGAGCGGAGGCCGCACGCCTTCCCCCGGCGCAGCCGAGGCCGGAGCGGAGCAGAAAAAGCAGAAAGAGGGGATAAAGAGGGAAGCGATGAGAAAGAGGCGGCTGGCTTGGCTTGCAAACATTACACCGGTCACAGGGAGGAGCGCTGGACGGTCTTTTGCTTTTCTCTTGTTTGACTTCCCTTTTTTTTTTTTAAAGGGAAACTGGAAGATTGAGACTAAAATGAACATTTTACAGAAGGAATTTTGCTTTAGCAGAAAATAATGACATTTCACATAAGACCTGGAACCCTACACACTTAGGGGCCGAAACAGCTGCACGTACCACAAATCCCAGGTACCCAGCACATCCGGAAGCATCACGAAATGAACCCAAAGCTCAGTCCACCCACTCATACCCCCTCCAGAGTAAAAACAGTCAGGTAAAAGAAAAAAATCCCAGTCTTCCCAGATGTACCACAATCACCTCGACACTTCTAAATGTACCAAACGGTGCGGGTTGAGGGCACCCACCTGAAACTAACCCAGGGGCTGGCCGGCCAGAGCTGCCGGTTCTGCCCCACGCGCCTGGCGGCCCGGACGCCACCCGCCGGCAGACCTCGGGCGTGGAAGCAGTCAGCGCTCAGGCGTAGGGAATCACTCACCACCAGCCAAACAGAGCAGTGTCCTTGCCCTCCAGATGCAAAAGCAGTGCTGCGCTCCCCCAGTGCACAGCTGCGGACCGGAGAGGTCAAAGCGACCGCGCTCTTGGCAGACTGAGCTAAAAACACACGCTTCTAAGCCAAACCCTTGCAACTTCCACTTTGTTGCAAAATAGAAGTTACAATTATAGCAGCATCTAGAATATAGCCATGTTTATAAACACACGCTTCCGGGCTTAGGAAGATCTTAATTATTTTACCAGACCAAAAAAAGTAACCTTCTAAGGCTTCTGATTTGCTCTAAACTCTTTCCTCCGAGATTCATTTTCTCTTAGGTAGTATGTATATATTTTACTAATTTTGCATAGTTTCTCCATGTGCCTTTTTCTTCTGCCTTCCTAATACCTCTGTCATTGCAGGTTCCAAAATACGATCTATAAAACTTCAGAAGTCCCAAGTGTTTGATGTAAAAACAGGGTTATATTTTATTTCCCTACCCTACTTGCATTCGAACCATTTCAATATTAACACAGCTAACCAAAATGATCAACAAAGGACAAATCACTGCCAAGCAGTGTCAGAATTTCCTCTCATGTGAGCAGCCAAGCACTAGAGAAACGCTAACATGGAAGTAATTAAAAACACCCTTAAAATAGAAGCATAAGCATGCAGTGCAAATTGCCAGCTCACAGCACAGGGGGGACATACTATCCTTTGATCTTTCTTTAGTGACATTTTGAGCATTTGACACTTGTTTGTGTATTCAAAAACACAATTTTCAGAGTTTGTGTTGACAGGCATTTTTCGAATTGCTCCAAACAACAGTTTGGTTTCTTGCTCCTGACAAAATAGCTGTTCAGGCAAAGAATTTTTGGATGAACTTTTACAGGGTTCTGAGCAAAAACGTTCAAGTCCAACGACATTTTCTGTTAAGTACTATGGTACTCACATATAAAATATATGCTATTCACCTAATATTGCACCCACGCTTGCAGCCGAAGGATATCCAAACATTCGTGATGCCTACAATCACCTTGCACAGAAAATGCTATTTTGAAGAAGCAATGTGAAATACAGAGGAACCTTTAGGACTATCATGTTCATCTAGATATTTTGATAAGACCATCAAAAGGAAAACAAATATCGAGGAAACTCAAGGGAGATGATGCTTTAAGCAAGCAGTTCAGGATCTTATGCCAAGAAAACATTCAGGAATCACTGGGAAGTCTTTAAGCCTAATGTCAAGGTCTTCTTTCTCTGATCAGCTTCCCCGTTTAAACCAATGGCACATCTTTCCTTTCACTGGGCCAGGAAGGGAGCGCAGCCCCAGGTAACCAGATCTGCACGATCACCTCTCCAGCTCCTTTCTGTCTCTCTGAACCACATGTCCGGACCACACTGCCTGCAAAAGCTGCAGTGCCAAGACTACACCAGGCAAGCTGCTGGAATTAGCTACGAATAAACTAAGGGCTTTATGTCAGAAAAAGGCATGAAGAAAAGGAAGATTGATCCAGAAGTCCAGGAAACACCTGGAAAATCATCATTTTGCTGCTTCTTTGTATTCCCACCGCTTTCAGAGGCCACAAATTGCAGCCAAAAACTAGCAGGGTTCATTTCTAACAGCACAAATCAAATAGGAGAAGCCTAAGCAAAGGCAGGGGGCGAGGGGGAGCATCTGCAAAAAGAACAAGTTCAAGAAAGAATTTTTCCACTGTTAAAGTGTTTAACTACTACTTGTTTAGAGCTGCTTACCCTTGTTCTGGCTAGAAGCAAGCCAATCTGAAGTACATTAATTCTTCTGTGGGCAAATCACGGCCAAGATACAGCTTCCTTACTCTCACTGCTGAGACCTATAGCAAAGTTTTATTTCAAGTACAGTCAAATGCTGAATAAAAGCTCCTGATCTGTAAAGACTCTTCATAAAAGGAAACTCTACAGAGAGTCAAAATATGCAGCTTTCAGCTGCTGACATTCATATTCTCAGTAAGAGAGAAAACTTAATGTCCCGGACTGACCTGTACATTTGGAATAATTATCATGCATTTAGGGAATTTAATGTCACCTGCTGGAGGTAATTATATTTCAGATGACTAATTAGGATTCCATTCAAGCCATGAATCTCTAACTTCCAAATAATTTCCATTTTGTTACTTGTTAATTACTAGGGACATGATTAATATCATCATTGCAACAGTTCATAAGCATGGTGCTCGCGTATCTCAGGCACACCCACAAGGCCAAGCCACATACCAAGGCGTTGACATCTTCCGTTTTGTAGATCAGCATCCGTATCTCTTCTGGGTCGCCACTGAAAATCGCTTGGACCAGTGGTGGCTGGTAAAACAAAGCAGAAAAAGCAGCGTTACAGGTTTGTTTGTTTTTTGTTTAAAAGGAGAGCATATGATTTCTGCTGCCATTTACTAATGCTGCCCACAGCCATTGCAAGTACGACCCCCGTAACAAATCAACAGGAGCTACCAGTCTGCTTAGGGATCATCTGAAAGCACGAGTGTGTTTGTACATATAAGGAGCGCCTGTGTGCACAAACAGCGAACCCCATTAGAATGGCAACTTTTGTCAAAAACACACAATTAGCCCAGATGTTCTCTTTGGCATGTAAGGGAAAAACTAATTACATCAGATATCGCTGTGTGCTTGCTTGCTGTTGGCACAGATTAATGGTCATGCAATACACATTTAGAAACAGAACATTATGCAGATAATGAATTTCTGGGCAATTACTAAACATCTTGTATCTTTTACTGAATAAATATGCAATGAGCACAGTTAATTTTAACCACCCAAGAAGCGAAATAATTATCTTATTGTTTAAAGTCTGTTATTATGCTGTTATGGATTGGAATGCGTAAATAAATAATCAGGCACACAGGAGAAAGACCATGCCATGCTCGTGGCTTTGGCAATGCTGGGCTCATTGCCCGGCAATGGGAAGGAGCGCAGCACGCGCTCAACTGCTCCGCCACACGTGCGGCACTGGCAATTCAGTCCTTGTGCCCAGGTCTGTATTGAGCCCCCAGCAGCAAAGTATCCGAGCTGGTAACCAAGCTGGCAGAACACAACCTGCTGAATTAAAAAACAGAAAACTCTCTCCTTGCTGCAAGGAACTCTGAAAAAGAAGATTACATAGCTAGCTATCCTGTGAAGAGTCGCACATATCTGAATCACCAGGAGACCCTGCTTCCCCAGGTATTTCTCCAGAAGGCAGTGTTCCCCCGAGAGCTCCCGGCCGGCCTGGGGCTCACTGCCCATGCCCAGGCTGTGCCCAGTCCTACCAGCAAAAGAGTCTATGCTGCTGTGCAATCACCAGAATTTAAAGCAACACTGCAAAAGAGAAGTATGCAGAACTACTTAAGTATATAAAACTGCAACCGTTCTTAAGATTGCAGAACTTAACTATCTTATACACAAGTTACCTGAAAATTCACAGACTGGAGGCAAAGAGGAAATACCCTCATTCCCAACCTTTTTAACATGTTATCCATCCTATTTAAATCTGAAAAATACATTCTAAGTTGATGGTGTCCATTTTAAGACACAGGGATACTCCCTGAGAAAGATTCACATTGGAATTTCATTCTTGCTGCTCTTCTGACACAGAAAGGGCTAAAGCAGCGTCTTTTATCACAACTGCTTGATGTAATTCATCAGGCTGTGGTCTTACATATTGCAGTGGATGTTTGAAAAAAGACCAGTTCCACTTTATTTCTTTTATTTGAATGCTTGTTTTTTATTGCCATGCTTCCTTCTCCCCCCATGTCAGAACAGCCACAGACCATTCCCCACAGAAGGATGCAAACTCAAACAAAGCACATTTCATTCTCCCTAAGCTGCCAAACTCAAACAAATCAGAACCTAGCAAAGAGTGAGATGTTTCCATTTCTGCATTTTTTCATACAGAAAGAAGTAGTTTCAAATGATTTTCCGATTTATGCTCATTGGCACACTCACAGAAAGTAAAATTTTCTGACTTAGCGTAAACCTAACACTAACAGCCTTGAAAAACCAGTAAATACTTATGAAATAAGAATGCCCACAACAAAATATTTCCTTTTCATGCCCATTTTCCATTAGTATTTAAATACCAAAGTGAACAAAAAAGCATAAAACTCTTCCACTTCGAGCTGAATGGCAACACAACCTTGTGGCCAAGCAACAAACACCCCCAGCATCGTGGATTAGCTGCTGGACTCACTTTCAGGTGCACCCGACACCCAGCAGAAATTATCAGCCACATGTAAGATGAGACTTGAGAAGGAGAGACTATCAGCAAGACAAAAATTCAGTATCACTTAAAGTCTAGCAGTTTTTAAGAAGCATCCAAATACTGTTATAGGTAGCTTAAAAAAAAAAAAAAAAAAAAGGGAAAGTTTACAATATGACAGTTTGACCCTTCTTCCATCTGCCAGGAATCTGAATCAGACACTTGGTTTTACAGGAAAAGTTTGACGTTTTTAATTGGCATCAGCTGCTTAACATGGAAAGCAGATTCACAATAGCATTGCACTCTTTAGACATGTGATATATGTAAGATCCTCATCTCAAATTTCATCCAAAATTCCCCTGTCATATCTGCATTCCCCTTGTTATAATCAAAACCCAGCATTTATTCTGCCTCTGAAGCAGGTTATAAGTCTCACATTCCTAATACATATAGCCTTTGCAGACAACAGATAGCTGCCACATACCCATTCGCAAAGGTCTTTCAGCCCTTTTTCATGGGATTCATTTTTTATAAATAAGTTATTAGCAGTAACAGATTATTTTAATAGCAAGAGACAGGGAGGGATAACAGAGGAAAAAAAGTTAAGAGCCTGGAAATTGGAAAGAATAGATAAAAACATTATAGGTCAATATCCGTCTTGAGTCATTGCTGTGCAATTTTCTCAAATTAACTGTTCTATTTAATTTATTCTTTATTTCATGATTTTTCTTTTCTTTTTAAAAAAAGGTATTAGGTGTGAAGTGAGCAACACATTACTGCTAAAGAATTTTTATTGCAAATTGTGTTAAGAAATTTGTCTGCGTGTGTAAGATGCACAGTCATATATACGATTGGAGAAAGGACCTCCTTAGGAGAACGTACGTCAGAAGCCCATTGCAGCGCTGCTGCCGAGACGCGAGGTCAGAGTTGAGAATGTGCGTCTGCTCGTCCGCAGCAGGGAGAGCGCGCTGCTCCCCTCCGCAGCCGATGGCGGTAAAACGGAGCTTGTGCAGCTCCCTGCGCGGAGGCAAGGGACGTCCGCTCACCTGACCAGATTACTTTCTTCATCTTCAATAACAGCTGCGTTGGTGCGCGAATGGCCTTAACTTTACATACCTTTTTCTCCTTCCTGGAGGGCAGATAATGACATTTCCTAGTCACCAAAGAAGAGACAATATATTTTTGGAAATAATTACTAAAACCTGTGACAGCGTCATTAATGGATTATTTTGTTAACAGAAATATTTTGATTAAAAATTCTTCAAATTCAAAAGTTGTTAAACACTCAGGATGAAGAAAAAATAGAATGAAAGCAGAGAAGCTTATCGATAACTTATTGAATTAAATGAGGGTATCATTTTTGGAACGATGAACACCTGTTTGATTAGCTCAGTTCTCTAGAGCTTTCAAACTCAGAGAGGTTCAGGTGGGAGTGTTCACCTTTTTTGCTGAAAATATAAACCAGCAGTTAACCAAAACCTTTCCACATTATTTTGTCTACAGAGTTACTATTATCTTCATTAGTATGAAACTTATCAGCAAGTTTATTAAAGCGGCTGTCACATTGTGCTGCAATGAATGGTACAGTAAAAATGATTTAAAATTTTATCTGCAGACATTTTCTAACGTCAGGTGCATATGGGGCAATCAGAAGATTGACTTCACTCAAGCAGGCAAAATTATCTTGCTGAATTGAAGGCACAGTGATTTCTTCAGCAGCAAAGTGCCGAGCCCCGCGCGGCAGAAGTTGAGGTGGCTCTGCCGATGTCCCCGGAGCAGGGAAATCGCACGGACAGAGACGCCTGGCCTCGGGAAGTTCCCCCACGGAGGCTGCGCCATACCGTTCTGCAGTCGCCGGTCTCTGAACCCCGGACGAGACGACGCACTGAAGTGGACTGTCGCAGGGACCATTTAGTTATCGTGGCAGAAGTTGGTGCTGAAGCTCTCAGTAAACCAGTTAGTACTTTGCCTAGTAACTATGACATCTATTAAATATTTGGTCTTGATCCTAGATACTCTGACTCACTAACAAGGACTCCTCGGTTATTTACACAGATTTTCACTTTGACAGGAGATGGAGGCAAATAGGTAAAGGATGACTGATTCCCATGCTAATTTAATATAGTAAAGTATTTGGTCTTGTGAGTGAAAAGGGTAAGTTATATATTGATCCTTTACTCATTCTGCTTGCGTTACATCAGGTTACTGAAGTAAAGACTTGGATGGGTCCATGTACTCGTTTCTCTTTACTGGCGAGACGCAACAGTTTCCAAGCGGTATTGATTTTGTCAGTGTTTTGCCAGACAGCTTTTTCTTCTGCAGATATTCCCATTAATCAAGATTACCAGGCTGTCTTCAATGTCACATTAAGTACACGTATTTCTTTCCACTGGTCACAGTACAGAGATTACTCCTCTTCCTAGTTTTAATTTGGGACTTCTTCCCTCTGGCTGTTCATCACATGATTGCTTGAAATAGTGTTTTAGCTTATATGACTGCTTACTCATACAGGTTTAAACTGGATCATTCTCTTAATATGGAGTACATTTCCCTGGTGTTAGTATTTATACGTCTTGCAGAAACACTCTTCTGTGCAGAGCTCCACTGCTGCGACAACAGAAATTGTTCAACGCCAACAATTTTCACTTGCATCAGCAGTTAGCCTTCCGGCGGGTTTTGGGAAATTCATCAACGGTAAAAATAAATAGAACTTTACTCTTCATTTGTTATTATTTTTTAAATTGTTTCTATTACTGGGATTTCTATACACTGGTTTCTGACATCAAAGTACTGTCACAGAGCTGGTATTTGGAGAAGAACGTCCTTGGCTGATTGCTGAGGGGTGGTCCAGAGGAATCACAGGTTTTTACTGAACGACTCCTAAGGAATATTTATTCAATCACCAGAAGACCAGTGGAGAGAATCAAATCTGTAAATATGACGCGCTGGTACTCTGGACGTATTATGACAAAATGACAGCACTGTCAAATGATCAAATGTACTTGCGCAGGAGTTGTACATGGAGCAGACCAATAAATCCCCTATAAATTGCCATACTTCTAACACGACAGGAATAAAGAATTTGGGGTAAACTTAATTTTATCTTCTTATGTGTATTCCTTGTATTTTTTGAAGACTAACTCAATTATTTGCAAGGATTACACATAATCCATTGCAGACAGGACAGAGTACATGCCTACAGATTGTTACTTATTTCAATTTCTTCCACTGAGTTTACATGTTTAGGGACTGACAAACTGATGTGACACACAGAAATATTCAAACAAACTAATATTCCCAAAGAAAATAAAGTTTCTGGGTGGACGGCATGTCCAAGCTTCAAAAGACCTTTGTATTGTTTTCCAACTGTTGTTTAAAGGGCACAAAAGAGCAGTGTCCTGGCGTTTCCCTCAGAAGAGCACGGCTCTTGTCCCTCTGCCACGGCACCGCCACGCCGCGCGCAGAGATGCTCGGGCACACATGGCCAGACACTTACGTCTCAGTGCAAGAAGCATTAGTTTGTCCTGTGATGGCTCTCTGGTTCTCTCTGTGCCATTTCTAACAGCCTCTCTTTTTTAATTTAGCTTCTCCCAAGCCTCCAGCCGCTTACATCCTTCAGACCACAACAAGGTCTCCAACGCCCAGGGTGCAGGACACAGCAGGACGTGCACTTACAGAAGAGTGGCGAATCTGTCACTGTTCGATTTGCCATCACATGTCCCCGAGATGAGGTTATAAACTCTAACCAGGACATATTTAGTGTCAAGAGCAACTTCATACCTAAACTTAAAAGAGCAGCAGCTGCTGTTTGCCCACCTAACATGACATCTCATGAAGCCCTACAGCCAGGCAAGAGGTGGCCTCAGCCGGAGCAAAATTCAGAGCAGGGCTCTGCTGCCGGGACCCCAAATCTTCCCTTCCAGGAACATTTTTCTCTTCCCAGAGTAAAGGAGACGGCCAGCACAGCTCATCTGCCCAGACCTACACCCTTGTGCACACCCTCCCTTTCCCCAGAACAAAGATGTTCAGTGTGCTACAGACTACGCTAGTTCTGTAGCCAGTGCTTTCTCCCCTCTCCTGAGCATTTTTTAAAGGTTCAGTAATGCATGAATGCTTCTGGATGATAATTAATTGTTCACAAATGCCTGAATGATTCATATTATGCTAACATAGTTTGTAGGCACTTCCTACCTGTGCATGCACTGAGCCTTTCCCATAGTAGCCTCACAAATGCAGGCCTGCATAATTCTGGAAACATTCAGTGCAGAAATGGTTGGAATATGGTCATTTTAAAATGATCATCAGGTATGGCCATTGCTGATGGCATTATACAACCCAAGGTTAATCATCAGTAAACACTGTTGTTAGGTGGATGGTGATTAATCACAAGCTCCCAGACAGTTACAGGCATACAGCTGCTCCAGCTGTGGGCATTTCTATTCTGCCTTTGCTGGAGGACGGCCCAGCTGGTTCAGCACGCAGCCCCTCCAGGGAGCCAGGCCCCAGCAAGGAGCTGTGTCCCACTCGCCAGGCCGGACGCAGCCAGGTCCCGTGTATCTCATACCAATCAGGCTTAGAGGCTTCAAGTTCAGGCCCAACAAAACATCATTCTGCATCATGAGGATGGAAAAATCAATCATTAGCTTTACGTGAACAAGCATTTTTCCAAAACAACAAGTTCCAGATTCTCTTACATTACAGCTCTTGTCCATCATTAAGGATGGAGAAAAAAAAAAAGTATAATTGCTGGCAAAGGATTGGAGTAGTGGCAGCAAAGATGCCTGAAATGAAGCTGTCAGGTGCCAAGCTGAAAAATATCCTCCATTAAGGAAGGACAGCTTTAGCTTAGAGTACTGCTTATGCTACATTTGGAAAAGGACTGTCCTGAAAAGGCTGCAGGGCTGTCAGCACACACACTATCAGCTGCTTTTAAAGGATTGCCATGCCATACTAGTTTGGCCTTTGCAATTGCAGGCCAGGCTGGGGATTTGGAAAACAGACCGGATTCTTCCTGGCTCCTGCATCTCTGCTTCCCAGCAGCAGATCCAGACGGCTTTCACTTACACCCCTGCAAAACTCAGCGTCCCCAACGAGACGGAGAAAATGGCAGATTCTGATTTGATAAATAAATATAATCACGATTAATCATTTAATAAGTGATGTGCAAACCAGAATAAACTTCAGTTCACTTTCCCATAAGCACACTGCTTGCGAAGTAACGAGTAAAGACATCATAACTCACTCTGCCCCTTCAAGCAAGCAAATATACCAAGAATAACCCCATCAAACATGTCATCTTCCTGACAAAAACACAAGTTACGACTGAATCAGAGGGAGGCGAGTCCCCGACAGTGGCCCCCCTGGCCCACGGCACTGTCCCAGTTTGGCTCTCCCCTTCGCTGGCTTTCCCCGCCACTCTCCTCCTCCAAGCAATGCAAACCTCTGCCTCTATTTGCTGTGCCATTCCCATGCCTCTGGGGCAAGGGAGCTGGAGTTTTTTATAAACACACATTTGAACACCTTTAGTTATAACAGCACACTATTCAAAAGGTATTTCAGGCCAGGGAGAGGCAATGAAAACCACAAGCAAAGGAAAAGCTATCGGGGAAAAAGCATTACTACATATAGAGACAGCTGAAACTTTAACACAGTGTTTGCTTAGTTAAGCTTTCACAATACTTAAAAAGGAAAATAGTCAACATTGATTCTGCATGTGCAATGCAAGATCAAGCCCAATATTTCTGTTCGCACAATTTCTGCCCTGCCACGCCGGACAGCGCAAAACAAGTCTCTCTGCAGAGCTATTTCTGGCTCTTCGCTTGGCTCCAGATCCTGGCTGCCTCCCATGTTTCATTAGGAAGCCTATCAGCCGCCCTCAGAGTTGCCTATGTTTCCAGGTGAACTAAAGGCTACATCCTGCCGTTCCTGGAATCCTGAAATTCTTCCGCACACAAAATATGCTACGAGTGACCTATGCTTTGTTAAACTTATCAGTTAAGGCACTGAAATAACTCATGACATGTTAAATTTAGATCACTACTAAAAAGGAAAAGAGCTAAGTTTAATTCAATTTGCCCAATGTCCTTTCCTTCATTCTAATTTCTGGAGATTGTTCGCTGGTCTTAAATTTGAGGGTTTTTTTGGGGGGGGGGGTTGTTTTTTTTTTTTTTTTTAAGTGCTTCCAGATCATATCTGAGAATTAGTTAATAAATATTGTCTTGAAGTTACATTAATCAAGTGGAGACAAAGACCCAGCATGCTGCAGACTAGTTAAAATAAGAAAGCATTTTTAGAAGAGACAAAAATAAATATAGTAGCATAACTTTTGTTATATTCACCAGCCTTTGCTTGTTACTCATCTTAGTGGCAAAAAGTGTGTTACAGACAGCACAAAAAGACTTTTTTAGAGTATCTACAAAGACTGAGGATAATCAGTCTAGCAGGTTTCCTCAACTTTTCTTGTCCTTTTGAATTTGTTTCTTCAAAGTTTCTCGGGCTTTTGCCTTTGATACAAAGTGCCTGTTGTGCAGTATCTCACACTGCACATACCCATGGCACCGTAAACAACAGGCAGGGACTGCAAGAAGCACTACCCAAACATGGAGCCGATTCTTTTCATACATTTCCAGCAGCAAACGCTCCATTATGAATCCAGCTCAGTACTTCCTGCCACACTGACATTTTGTCTCCCAGAGCTTCTTTTTTTTTTCTTCCCCCCTCCATAATCCATTTATGATCGCGGAAGGACCAGGGAAGAAGTAGCAATCCCCCTGAAAAAGGCCTGGCATCAAGGTAGTATTTCTGAGCAGAGAGCGCGCCATAAAGTCAAATCTCTAGAGGTGTGGACCTCAACTCGTGGTGCAGATATACCAGAAGCACTGAAATAACTCCCGCATTCGGCAAACGATGGGGCACGCTGGGTGTTAGCGGAGCAGCCGCCAGGCTGCGACTCCCACTAGGGCCATTCGGGCTACGCCAGCCTCTGCAGGAGCCTCCCCGCTTGCCCCAACGGCATCCCAGGGTGCCCGTCCCTATGCACGGGCAGCAACACACCCTCACAGCCAGACTCGCGCTTGGTGTAAACCAGCTGAAATCCGCTCCTCAGCAGCGAGTGCTGTGGCACGTTACACCACCCAGGCCCGCGCTCTCGCGCCCCATTGGGAAGCGCCCAGCTTTCGGAGGGGCCCACCGTTTCCTCCCGGCCAGGAGCAACACGTACAGGCAGCAGCAGCAGCAGGGGAGCGCGAGGGTGGGACGTTCCCCCCTCCCCGCAAAAACCGACCAAACAAACCGCCCCCCAGCGTCAGCAGCAGGGGAGAGCAATAGGAACCCCAGAGGCAGGTCTGCTTCTCACTAGAGATTTAAAAATAAAGCAGCAAGGCAGAGAAGCTCACTTGAAAAACATCAATCACACCAAAGGCTTCATTTCCTGCTTGCTTCTCCTGCAGCAATTCAAACACATTTCAAATACACCAGCTTTTCTTCTTTATTTTTATTTGTTTTGGTGACCAGCTGCACAGGTCTAGAATCCTAGAAGGGAAACCCCACTTTGTGTGGGGAGGGAAGTGCTCCAGGAGCAGACAGATTCACCCCGCCTGCAGCCGTCCTCCTAAACATCTCTTCGGTTCACAGGGGCCTCGTATCCTCTGGAGACCACTGACATCCTGCCTTCACCCACTGTTTACTGTAACAGCAGCACTGGCAACCGAAAAAACGCAGAGAAGAGAGAGAAACGGAAACGTTGCAAGCTTATCTCCCTTCAGTTTGTTACCTGTGAGGCTGGGACTCTTCCCTGTCGAGCTGGGCACGAGCGAGGACCTCTCCGTATGCTGCAGGCAGCGTCAGCAGCCTCTCCACGCGCCCGCCCAGCGCACCAGCGCAGCCACCCCTGCCTTCCATCTCCCTTCCTGCACGCTAAAGTATTCCAGTAATTCTCTGTCCATATTGTCATTAAGCGCTATATCCGATATACACAGCACGCACTGATGCTCATCATGCACTCTCATATAAATCCTTTCATTTTTACAAGATGAATCTCGATTTAGGCGCTACATGAAGTGACAGCTGATTCGGCGAGATCTGCAGGATCTTACTCTGTAAGCTTAGGGCTTTCACTGCCTAACTGTGTCCGTCTTACGCAGCACACACACAAAGCAGGCGGCTGTGCAAGAGAGATGACCTTAAATTTTCAGGTACTTCCAGGCTAGGAGGGACCACAAGGACATCGGAGAGCAGGATCAGAGTTTACAGCCATCGGGCTGGAAGGAGAAGAAGATACTATTCAGTATGGAAGAGAACACAGCGTTCCCATTAGCAGTAAATCCAGAGCAGTTGTATAGTGGTTTTGTACAAGAAAGAATTTAGGACTGCAGTTTACAAACTGTACATAAGTGAATAATGTTATGAAAGAGGAAGAGACCTTAAAACAGGAATTTGGCTTGCAAGATGCACAAAGTAGTCCTTCCACTCTGCTCAGCACTGCTCAGGCTGCAACTGGTGTGAGACACTTGGGCTGGGGCACCCATTTCAAGGAACTTGAGGACCAAAACAGAGCTCTAAAACATGATTTACAGGGAAAGTCTGAACAAACTGGGACTACTCAGCTTAAAAAGAAGAAAATTTAAAGGGGACACGAGAGCAGTTTGCAATATATGAAAGGCTGTTACTGAGGGAAGTTATCCATTTTCCACACCCAAGGCACACAACAAACTGCTGCACGCAAGGAGGGCTCATTTCTGCTCCATTAAAGTCAGTGCAAATTAGGCCTATCCCAAGTTCACACCACACTTGCACAAACACAAAGCTTCAGGCAAAAAGGAGAAGCTACAACACAGACTGCGTTCCAGCAAAAAGTGAAGAACATTTATTTTCTAGCACTTCAGCTGGGTATTAATTCATAAAAGGGCAATTATCTCAATAGCGTGACACATGATGCTGGAGAAATTTCTACTGAAATCAGTAGAAAATGTATCCCCAAAAGTTTAAGGGAGTTTAATGCCTTGGGAGGCAAACACGCTAATGCATGGTACAACCGAAACAGAACTCGCACACTCTGCTCCTCTCATTCTGCAGAGGGCAACTGCAGCTATGGTTTCCTTCCCCTCAGCTCATGTACTGAGTTTCAGTTAAGGACACACATATTTTGCAGGCATGACCTCGCATGTTCCTGAATCTCATCTTTTTCTCAGCGCTGCACTGATCAGCAACGCTTCCAAGGTCCTGATACCATGGATGTCCAAACCAGGCCCCAGACAGTGACAAAATCTCTGGAGCCATAAAGGTGGTACAAAACATTTTAGGGGAGTGGAGCAATATCTGACTTTCTGGGTCTTACTGTTATATCAGAGACGGACATTGCTCAGGTTCAAGGAGCTTCCTCCCGAGTTTGCACAGAGCACACAGGCTCCCTGCTGCCTATGTACTGCAATATAGCTAATGCCTCCCGAGGCGGAGTGCCACTCTATTAGCTGTCATGCTGCTAACGAATATTCATTCCAGAAAACTTAAGAAGCTTCCCAACTAGCTTTCTCATACATAATAGGTGTCAAATATACTTTAAAGAAATTAAACACTAGTGTAAAAGTTTCCTGATCTCTCTTCGAGGGTCACTGGAGCTCACAGTGCTTGTCAGAAGAACTGTGGTCAGTTATTTCTGTTTTTACAAAATAGTCTCCTCTTTGTGGATTTTAATCTCTAGCGTTCACCTTTGCATAGCTAGTATAAAATTCATATTAAAAATGTTTAACTGCTGAGGCTGATGACAGTGTTATTTCCGTTAATAATAGTGTAACCATGTGCGAACACACAAACATCTCATCTCTTTCTTTGCGTTTGGATTGCTACAGTTGGCATGGAGCTCAGCTCAACAACCGAAGCAGATGTTTCACCTCTATTTTGAATCTGGAACAGATTAGTGATCTTAGCTTGACTGAACATAACCTGATAATTCCCTTGTACTCACCATCAAGCAAACAACTGAAGCTGACAGGAAAAATTTTCAAGCTTTCCTGATGAAGGCAGGGTCAGCCTTTAGCAAAACCAGGTAGCCAGGCCAAAGAAATTAAATGGCAATTTAAAGAGGCTTCAAAACAGGCTGTATTTCAGAAACCAGTTCAGGATCTTTCAAGCGTAATGTGCCTGAGGTGACAAATCCAGCAACTTCAAAATGGCTTTTTACAGACCCAAATTAAACTAAAAGATGACCCCGAGAGCTGTAATGAGCCATTACACTCTTTCTTCTAGCAAGTTCCCAAATTCAGTCTTGCCAGTTAGGCACACCTACCTTTCTTCTCATCGTCTGCATACCCTCCAGAAGGGCTGCAAGGTGTCTCTGACTCTACTGTCACAGACAGTGAGAATCAGTTTATACCTTCTCTTCAAACACAATCCCACCCATTAAATACATCTCCATAGCTGAGAAAAATTAATCTTGAGCTGAAGGCTTTTCATCCAAAGTGTAACAAATAAAAAACCCAGCGCAACTAGTTGAGATGCCGAAGCCTACGCGTTCTCATCTGCCAGGGAAGGAAGGTGCACATCCTCCTCCTGCTGCTTCTCGAAGGAGCTCCCAGCCAGAGGCACAGTTTCGCGTTGAAACCCTCCAACACTGAGCAAGGAGGCAGCAAAGGGACTCAACTCCCAAAGAGGGAACACAGTTAACTTCTCTTGTACACACAGCTCTCTTCACTATCACTTCCAGTTCCTGGCATGAGTCAACTGTTACGATTTTCAGGTAGTTAGAGCTCAGCTACGTTAGAGACCATCTCTCTGTCCGTAACACATCTAGACAGCTTGACTCCATCTGTCCTGGGATAAGGCAGCCAACAGGTTCCAGGATGGAGCTTTCTCTTTCTGGAGACACGAGAAGAGGGGTTGGGGGTGCTCAGCCACAGAGTGACCTTCCAGGCAGGGTCAAGACAAGCCCCACTCATCCTCGAACACAAGCAGCGCATAAAAGCCTCCTTGCAATAAAGGCGAACAAGGAATCAGCAAGCAAAGGTGAACGCAAGAGGGAAAAAGAGTGCAGTCCACTCTGGACACATCTCTGCAACACTTAAGGTGCTCAAGCAAACTAGAAAGGGGAGGGGGGGAAGGGGGAAGTCTTCACAAAAGCCTTTCTAAACCCAAACTGCCAGTGCCATTTGTAATGTGCTAGAGAGCCTGTAGCTTATTAAAGCTGAAAGGAAGTTTAATTAGTTTTTTTTGTAGATCAACACTTTAGCCTCTCATTTACTTTTTGTAAACCATCCCACTTCAAAAGTGAAAAACTTACTATTCTGTCTTGCACTTTCATATATCATGAGTCTGCTGCTGAAAAAAATGCTTGCAGAAAGGAATAAAGTTTGGGGGGAAAAAATGTTTTATCACTGAGACTTTATATGGGGTGGGAGGGGAAGAAGCTATACCTTGACTCTCAAAAGACTCTGCAAATCATGACCAACTCTCCAGTTCTGTTGTAAATACTCCTGTATTAGTCTCGTCAAAATTGTCCCACAAAATATGCAACACGACTATAAAACAAAAATCAGCCCACCATCAATTAATCAGTTAACTTATTTAACTGCTTATTGTCAAGGGAGCGGCAGTATGCCTTGTGTTATTTTTGTCTGTGCTATTCATTGAGCATTATTCTGCATCTCTCTCTGATGATAGCAACAGAAAGAGCTGGTGACAGCTTGATCAACCGGGTAATGAAATCAGGAAAGCTGAATTACAGTAACGTGGCTGAATGAAAAAAAACAAAACAAGCAGAAGGATTTCCCAATCCAGTCCGACTTTACTGTTCTTTCATGACTCCTTGGCTACCCACTCTGGCCACACCATCGTGGATGCCTGTGGTATTTCAACATTTCCTTTCAACAAGGGGCTTTTCAAGTGGTTCTGCCCACCAGAGAATAGCCCGTTCGAGGAAGAGCGTGCGGAACGTGCCAGAGATGTGAACCCCTACGGGAACTCAGCAGCAAGCAGGAGGTGGCCTTACAGTCACCCTCCTAAATGCCAGGCAAATCCCAAACCAGAGTCTGCGGAGCTACATTCATTAGCTTTTATGTTTCTTTAAAAGAGACGCAAGCAAAGCAGCAGAAGCTAATGAGAAGTGAAAACACTGAGGCTAGGCCCAGCCTTACCTCTTCTTCTGTTCTCTTTTTGGGGGAACGGGTTTGGTCTGCTACCTGTTAACTGATCTGAGCAAAGCTCTGTCCCTCTCACAGTCCTCCTCCTCTCAGTTCTTGTGAGCATCTCACCTGCTTTACATGGTGAAAATTGGAATCCAGGACCCACATGTCATGTTCACCAGGGCCTTGTTATTACTTTGGTGTGTGCTAGCTCACCACTCGCTGACTGCGCAGCACTTGAGAGGAACAGGTAGGAAACCATAGTCTTGTATTACATACCTTAGACTGAAAGGACAGGGCTAACGAAATGCATTCAAGATCCACCTGATCCTGTTTGCATTTGTGTCGATAGTAAAAATTTTCGAACTACACATGATTTCAAGAAGAAAAGGAAGCAGCTTGTTCAAAAGTCTGCCAAATTGCTTTCACTGAAGAGGACTTCTGCCTTGGGAAGCCCGGGACTCTTCTGCTTGCACTAAACTGCCTCCGATTCCCTTTTCCTCCAGGGCAAGATGCGTAGGACGACAGTGCCTCTACATAATCTGCATCGTCTCGCCACCCAACTGAAACCAGACTGCAAACAGGACTTGCCCAAGGGGAATTCAGCCCCCCGGCACTCAGCTAAAATGATGGTTGGCTGAGACCAAGTGCTCTTTAAGACACAGGAATATGGTGACGTTAGCCAAAAAGATAGTTCTACCCTTTTCCATCTCAGTGAAATATGGGGGGGGGGGGGGGGTAATTATCTGTGCAGGTGATTTCATGCTGTTTTAACGCAGACAGATTCTTGTGCTGGACATCTTGCAAAAATTAAACGATCAAATCCACATAATCATAAGCAGCAGAGCGAAACACAGGAAGTCTCTCAGCCCTTTCCATGCCATAAGGGCAAGAAGATCACGGGTGGTGACCACATGTTTCTGACATATTCTAACTCCAGTTCCCCTCTTCCCCAAAACTATTTGGGTCCTAGAGGCACTTTAAGTATTTCTCACTTGAATTCTATTTCTCTCTGCCTCTACAGAAAAAAAAAAAAAGAAAAAAAAAACCACACAAAGTCATATTAAATATTTGAGCAGATTTCTGCAAACCCAGAGCAAGACATTTCCGATTTGGGTAAGCTTATAAAGATGCTAGCTAGAGTAGCACCGCGCTAAATTTCTACCCTCAGAGAGGGAGCTGACACTAGCTAACTTGCCGCTTTGAAACAGTTTCTGAGAAAAGCCTCAGGAAATACTTTAGGCAGGTTTCTGTGAAGAAGGAAAAAAAAAAAAAATCATTTTTCTAAATGACTGCACCCAACTCCACAAGCCCAGTCTGTTTCAGATAACAAAAGCACCACACAACACAGCTTGCTCTTGTAGGAAGTAGCAAGCGATAACACTCCAGTCCTTTTGCAGTTTTTCGCTGGGGAGAGCTCTCCCACTCCAGCTTTCATTCAGCCCGTTGCATTAAGAGAGCAAAAGCTGGCTGCAGCACACTGCGTTTGCTCAGCAGCGTTCAACAGAGATAAGGGGGGAAGCAAACCACGCTGCTACGTCACTCGTCAGCCTCCAGCCGCGCTTGACTCAGGCTGGATATACGCACTTGCATGCACTCCCAAGCCAACATATTCTTTGCTGCGCAAATTCTTCACCGTTCCACCCTCGCAACCAGTTAAGCCTTTCTGACCAAGTGCAGCTCCTCTCACCTTCCCTCCTGACAATTAATGTCAGACCGATCCTTCCTGCAAAGCTTCCTGAAGGCAGAGATAGCGTGGGAGAGGAAGAGGCCCAGGGGAGCTATTACTTTGCAGAGAATCATGATTGCTGGTGGCAAAGCAGTGTCAAATACGGGAGAGTGAAAAGGAAAAAATATTCCCTTCTCATTTGCTACAACCGTGCAAATGCAGCCTAACTCTCCCGGCTATTCAAACAGACAAGCAGCCTGGCAACCACCACCGATGGCTTCTGCAGCTTCCCTCCTGCCCACATGCACTAAGATTTGGATTTCTCTGGCAAATTTTTCTCTGAAATCTTACTACTGGGACTCCCAAAGCACAGCTTAACTTGCAGACACAAAAAGTGGCATTTTGTTATGCAGCTGCAGTCTCTCTTTTAGCCAGTAAGTGGTTCTACAGAAACAAAGTGTTGGTAACCTCCATTTTGCTGGATAAAGGTGAAAAGAGATATTCTGTGACTCATAACTTGCCTGGGTCTGGGTAGATTTTCATCAGGTTGTGCCTTGCTGAGTTGCTGACATCAGTACAACCTGTTCACTAAGCGCAAAGCGTCTGCTGCGAAGCATGCAGGCACCAGAGCTTCTCAAAGAAATCGCCGTGAGAACCCTAACGCGAACAAGAAATACAGATTTTTCCTTCCCGATTATGAGACACAAGCAATTATTTTTGTGAACACATACTTCAAAAAGTTTGGCCTGAGGTTAGCACTAAATGTGGAGAATTTCAGCCAAAACATTTAAAATTTGTCAAAGTCATAAACCACTGAAAAACAAGTCATAAAGGCAGGGCACAAAGAAAATTTACAGCATGTGCAGACTGAACTTAGATTTGTCTTGCCTACCAAACGCAGCCTGGATAATTATCATTAAATCTGTCCAGCAGTGTCAGCACACTGTGACTTAGGGCAGGCCGTTAGAGATGCTTTCGCGCTGTTATCATGAAACGTCCCTCAGTTTTCATGCATTCATGAACTGTCACCAACCTCAGCTTAAAAAAAAAACAACATGACAATGACCTGCCATGAAGGCGAAAGCAGTCTGCCTAGGATGAGACTTTTCACAGTACTATCCCGTAAGCCTCTACTGGAAATTTAGAAATGACATAACGAAAAGGAGATTAAGAAGCATATACATTAAGGATCATAGCTTTAAAATGAGAGCAAACTTCAAAGCAGCGCAGGACGGATTTAGGAAGTCTAATAATGTAATCCAGCACCCAGAACGACCACTGCTGTTCAAACCACTGTACAGTGCACTATTTCAAAAAATCATGGTCTATGTTTCTGAAAAGCCTAGAATTACATCCTGAATTAGAATCAAGTCATGCCTTAAGCTTGCCCCATGATGATGATGTGTTTTGCACATCTACACCAAGAGTTTATTTTTGCGTCTCTAATATGTGTTATTTTTAAAAGAAGGTGATAAGAAATGTTATTCTCGTGGTCATAAAACCACTTCTCACATTTATTTCTCCTGGACTTTTAAATCTTTGCTCAGTAAAGCTGATAAAGCTTTAGAATTAGTATATTTGCTTAATCCATCCATCAGTCTACCAGGATCAACACCATAATCCAATTCCAATTTGAAACAAAGCACTGATCCAATAGATAATTTTTTTTTTTTTTTTAAAGATTCTTATACATTTTCTCCCTGCACAAACATTGCTTCCCCAGCATCATCGTATAGCATGCATGCAAAATGTAAATTAAGATGTTCTAGATAAATGACAAGTTTGTTGGCACGATAGGGTAAAACAAACAAACAAACAAAAAAACCCACTGAACAAGCTGGAGGTTCCTGAAGCCTGTAAGATGGTAACTCCACTGGTCTGTAACAAATCAGAACTGCGTTACCTAAAATTGTCAGGTATATGAAATACTGAATTTACAAACCTTCACTAAAATGACACTGACAGCCACAATGGAATCAATAAATCACAAGAAATGAATAGTTTAATCTTTCTGCTATTTTCTTGTGCCAAAGCCATCGCAGGGGTCCCTGCACAGGCCATGTTCTACCTGCCATATGTGCTGCAACACCTGAGCAGAAGAAAGAGTCAGGAAATACTTCGTCCGGAGCTGTCCATCCCCCGGAGCTTGGCACAGTAAAGGAGAGCACCAATATATTGCTCTTACTTATTTTCACTGTTCATTTTGACAAGGGCCAAAAGCCACATCGATGCCTGGTAAACATGTGTGCGTTTGCCTCCAGGCTCAGTAAGGCACTCATTTCAATTTGTGAACAAAACCAGACAGGTAGCAGAGACTGTCAGAACTGAACGTGGCAACAAATACGTCTACCAAGTGTTTCAGATTTGCGGGTGCTCCGAACACATGTGCTAGTGTCGAACATGACCCAGGACTGGTTTCCTCCTGGGCCTTCCTAGATGCATTCAGTGCAGCAGCCAGTGGCCAGTGCTAGTGAAATCTATAGGTCTGAATATCTGCTGCAGACTGAAAAAATCTCTTTTACTAGTTCAACAGCTCTGGAGGAGCATCCAGCAATCTCAAAGCATTTTATAAGGGCAGATCCCAACTTTACAGACTGAGAAGCACAGAGAAGCAGCATGTAAAATTGTTATATTACTGATTCCCCTTCCATGTATTTTCAGGTTTTATCCATTCAACGTTTACAAAGCACTTAAATACTTCCCTAGTACCTTTTGTTGGAGTGACAGCATTATTAAATTTCATAAATAAATTGGCATTTATAGTAGAAGCGGTGACAAAATCTGTAAAAGAACTTCCAGGCATCAGAAAAAATGAAATTACAAAAAGCTAGATAAAATGGTTTGTGCTTTCCCCCACCATCCTCTGCTTCACTCATAAAAGGCATTTATGTGAATAGAGAACGAGGCATTAAGCAAGTCTACTAGTAAGTCTACGCGGCATCACAGTGCTGGGATTTACACCTGCACACCCAGCATTAATTCAAAAAGCCAAATTTAACAATCCTGCCTAGCGCTTACTCTCCAGCTCAGCGCTTTGTTCCCACTGCCAGCTGTCTGGCTCCTCCTGGGGAAGGAAGGATGAAGGCTGTGAATGTCAATCCCAGGTCCTCTCCAACATATGTGCCTAGCTCAAGTGCCACAAAATCCAAGTCATGGCTATATTTAAAATACCATCTAGTTTTGAATAAGATAAAAAACCACAAGGCACATGTACATTCGAAGAACACTATTCCTTAAAGACCAGCCATCGGAACACCAGCTGGGCGCAAAGACGGAGGCTTGAATCCCAGAGGGAAAAACACGTGAAGTGGCTGAAAACCACATTCATACCCACGAGAGAGGTTACAGCCTGCAGGGATCTCGCAGCTTGCGCGGCACAGACCCGGCGCAGCGCAACGCTGCTCAGCCCTCGCCCTCCGCCAGCCCACAGGAGCCCCGTCGTGTCAGAGACGAACTAACAGGAGACGATCTCTGGCCAACGGAGCCGCTGTTCATCAGAAGCCAGGAGAGAGATCTGGGCACTGCAGACACGCAAAGCTGAACTGCTTCGGCTATCCCTCGGCGGGCTCAGTTGCCCTTGCCGAGACGAAACGCTGCCTGCCCTACCTCAGCCCAGCGCACCAAGCACGCTGCTGCTCCTCTCTGCGCTGGCCTGTGCTTTAAGGCCCAGAGGGAGCGCGCCGAGGGGCGCCTCCTCTCTGGGGCACCGGCTCAGCTTTTAGAGGAGGGCAGTCGGGGACGTAAGCGGCCGGGCAGCAGTCGCGAATTGGTCCCAGGGAAAAGGGACTGCACCAGTGATCGTTCGCTTCCCAGCACGCTGCTGCCCCGCAGCCGCCAGCCACCGACACGGCGCTATTCCCAGCTCGCAGGCGCAATTCGGGAAGCGCTAACCTGCACACCCCGGGGTCAGCCAGGCATCCGCACCGCGCCAGACCCCGTTAGCAGAGCCTTCGCCCAGCTCCAGGGTCCCGAAACCCAACCTGAGCGACCAGCGACGCTCTTTGCAGGCTTCCTCCAACACGGGATATATCAAAAACGCCTCTTTGTAGGAAAAGAAGGGCTAACTGCAATCTCCTGAAAGTGCTACAAGCAGCCCGACGGGGAGGCCGGTCCTGCCGAGGAGCGCGGACACGCGGGCAGCGACACGCGGGCTCCCAGGGCAAGCCACCGGCACCCCCGGCATGTTCCCCTGCCCGGCCGCCCGCCTGCTCCGACAGCCGAATTTACACGGGACACAGGCTGTTTTCTTTAGCAGTCTTGTTTAATAAAGTGTAATACTCAGTAGGGTTTTTTTGAACCGGACTAGGAAACCAAAACGAAGTCATACTCAGCTTGGCTGCACCAGTGCTGCTTCACCTCCAAACACAGACTCTTCTTTAAAGACCCTCGGATAACACAATTATAATCAATGGACTCTAAATAAGACCTTAAGAAATAATCAATTCCTGTAGTTGATATACGTAGTTTGCTTTGTAGATCTAGGTGAAACATATATTAAAATGCAATACTGGCTGAGTTTTACAATACTTTTTTTCCGGCTAAATTTAATTTCATTCATCAGCTCAGCCTCAAGTCAGGAGTTCAATATTTAGTTCACATTTAATTATATTTTCTTTTCACCATGGCCTTTTCCAGTTAAATGTTTCATCAGGGCGTTCTCTGTACTATAAAAATTACTAGAGTGAAAAGGAAGTAATAACATTCTCCTATGTAAGGTCATATGTTAAACTCCAGAAGGTTGATTTTAAAAAGCCAACGATGTCACTGAATGAAAAGCCACCAATAAGCCTTCAAGGAGAAAATGAGCTAAGTAGTGGTAGAAATTAACAACCAGGATATGAAACCATCAGATCTTTTAGAGGGTATGAAGGATTCATTCATGCTTCAAAAAGATACAACAAAAGCAAAATACACATTTAAGTTCAGTGCATCCCAACTTCACCCATAGGATATCGGTGAAAACAATTCCATTGCCAAAAACACAGCCAGATTTTAGCCAAATAACGTGCCCAGTTAGGAAATCAGAGTCAGCAGTTCACATAATTACATACTTAGAGTCATTATCTGGTCTGTCACTTGAGCACAGGGCTAGGGACGAGAATTGTGGTCTTGGTTATTCCAGCACCAAACTGTATGTCCTGATACAAATTCCTCAGGAGCCCACACTCTCCTATCTCACAAGGGTGCGAGAAGGGCTGATGTTTATTAGGACTGTGCAAGTGGTAAGTCCTGGTACTACTACAGTCACTGTTAGCCACAGTGAATCGTTTTTTCTGTTTCTCCATGTTTATTCAAAATGAAACTTGCTACAGACCAAACATTTCATTTACATTTCATTTTCCACTAGAAAACTTGCAAATTTACTCTAGAACATGGTGCAGAAAGATAAATAAAATGATGCATTTCCTCTCTGGAGTACTACTTCTTGGCTATGACTCAGTAATACCTACATCCTTTCCCCTGGCATCACCAGTTTGGCAGTCCTGAGTTTCTTGCATCTCTTTGTCCTCGTTGTAGCCACTGATGAGGCCATTTTTCCCTGGAGAAATTATTCATTTTTAATTGGCACCATCAGTCTTCTGTTACTATCTTTGCTTCTTGTGGGTAGACTAAACTATACGATTTAGAAAAAAGGAACATTTAGAGAAGACAAGTTGTTAATCAAACCCTATGAACAGAGGAAGTTCTTCTCTAAACTAGGCAGGAGGTAGCTGGCTGGCTTCATAAAGCATGAAATATTATTCAGATTTTTCAGCATTGTTAACATTTTTAATATGAACAAAACCAGTATTTACTATTCATTGTCAAGCAATTTGACATTTACACTTGATGCAGTCATATAAATCTTCTGAAAGTAGACAACACAGAGTTTTAGACAAGCTTTTTTTTTTTTTTTTTTAATGCAAAACTCTAAAAGGTTTTTCTTATCTATCGATATCATCCTTTCAGGAGCCTGAAGAATTTATGGTTAAAATTTTTTTTTTTAATCTATCTTCTATGCATTGCAGAAGTCAAAGCAGCAAGCGTATCCACCACCACCCTAGCTTGGGCGGCTTCAGGCGACAACGAGACACGCTCCCAAGGTTGTTCCCAGAGGGCTGCCACCTTAGCGCCCCTGGGCTCGAGCGGCTCCGCGACCCTGGCAGAGGGGGAGGCACGGCACGGTGCAGCAAGGGGCACGAGCCCCCTGTCAGCCCCACGGCGCAACGGGTCCCGGGGACGGGAAGCCTGCGCCCGCCAAGCAGGACAACGAGCTTGTGCTGGCGTGCAGGCTGTGGACGCAGCCACAAAAGCACAGGCAAGCCACCCATTTTCTTCCTCCCTGATCTCAGGACAGAAACCATCAGGCAAATGCTTCAGGCGGCTATAACAGACACGAACCTTCAGCAGAGAGGCAGGAGTTCCCTGAGGTGCAATTAACTCGGCTACAACTTGTCCATCTGAGCCCTTATTCGGGACAAAAAAGTCCTCTCTTGCAAGGGTTCGGCCCAGTTAAAATTAGTGCAGGAAACAAATCGGAGAATCTAGAGTGCTTCAGACGCTGCAGGTTGGGTTGTTGCTGGTGCTTTGACAATCAACACAAAGATAAAGGGATTCAATTCTGCATTCAGAGCTTGGCTCGGTTAAAGAGGAAAACGCACACTTTGGCCAGGAACCTAAAATATTTTCTAGGACTGAGGTCCAATAAAAAGCAGGTTTAAGACCTCTGCTTTCATAACACACGCCTTAATAACAACATTTTGTTCCTTTGATTGCTTAAAAAACCTGCCATATATGGATGCAAATGATATACAGATTTCTTGTAAAGATTTCCTCAAGTACCCTGAGGAGTAGAAACCTTAAGGATGACTGCTAATCTAGCTCAGAGCTGTCTGCACTTTGGCCCATCATCCCTTTTTTTGTGGTTATCATATTTTCTTAAAGGTCAGTGGCTCCCTAAGCCTCACTTGAAACCTTTCAAAAGGTCCAAGGAAAAGGGGATGGGGGAGATGCTATGCAAACAGAAGAAGAGAGCACCCAGAAACAGCAAATAGCAGCAGCACCTCCCAACGACATGATACTGTGCTCAAATTCCTGACAGTAAAAGCGCCAGTCCTCTAACAGATAACCTCAACTGGCTTCAAAGTTTAATCCCCAAAGGGAAAATGCCGACAGTGTATTGCGTGAAAGGCAACCACAGGATGAGACAAACAGTAGACAAACCTGAGTGCCCTTTTCTGTTTTCTCCCTCATATAGACACAGACTTTAGACAAAAAGCAACCACATAAAATGCATTTGCCTAAGTGGAGGAAATTTGTCTCAACAAAGTACATGGGAAGGCACAGGAGATGCGTAATAGGACCCCGAGCCTTTCCCTTCCCAAATACCAGCCTGCACCCAGCCCGCATCAGTGATGGACAAACCTGTCACATCAGGGTCAAATGGTGATCTGGATCAGTGTCCACCATCACTTTACAGCAAACTCAACCCAGAACAGAGCTTAATTTGTTAGAAAACCAAATTGTGGAAAATGAAATACAACTGCCGTGCGGTTCCTGCTTGCCCATGACCATCACAAATCATGTCTCTTGACTAGAAGCACGTGCCTAAGGCTTAGCTCACTTCATATCCCAAGACTGCGTATCTGGCCTTGTTTGTAAGAATTAACCTCTTTTTTAAGGGGTCACAATTACTGCTACACGCCAGTGCAATTCTCGCAGGTTTTTCCAAGAGTCTGGTTTTGAGGGGTTTTATTTTTATTTTTAGTCTATGTGGTTCATTGAATAAACTAAAACACAGCAGCACTAAATTCTGGTCTAACATATTTGGTGTAACAACTGGTATGACTCTGTCCGTAGGAGGACAGGTCTTTAATGGTCTCAGGTCTTTAATGTTTTATTTCAGTGCTTTTCAGTGAGATAAGAGAATTATGGGAACTCACTGGCACAACCAGGTGAGAGGAGCTGTGCCCATTAATGACAGCAAAATGCAGAGGATACAGAAAGACACATAACAAAAAGCTATATGAATACAAGTATCTCGGTCCTTCAGACACACACACAGAGCATCTTTTCACAAGCTACACATTTTGGGTAAGTTAGGCCTATGTTCCCCTTGAGGCTTATTCTGGTAATCCAAGTCTTTAAGCAGCTCAGGCAGCAAATACTTTTTCCAATCTTTCCAAAGAAATAATTTGTCAGATACAGAAGTTCCTCGGAAAATTAGATTTGCAAATACCCAAAGCCAAGCAAGGTTTCAGGCCTGAATCAACAGCAAATTCTCTGTCCTTGAAAGCATCACGACAATAAGCTCCGCCAGCTCCCCGGGCTTCAGGTTAAAAACATTTTTTATTGAGGAGGAACAGATGAAAATCCAACACGGACAGATCTGCGTGACTCATAGCCATGCTCAGCGCAGCCAATACAGCCCTGGGGAAAATAGCACAGGAATAAAGAGAACCAGCGATCCTCGGTCATCTTGCAAAGCAAGGTAACGGACAGAGAGATTTCCTTCTTTTAAAGCAGCGCGAGACTGCCATGCGACGGTGTGATGCTAATTACTTTACTTCAAGAACTCTTCAGAGTAATGGACAGAGAGAGCGCGCGTAATTAAAGCTTTATAATCACTGTTTGGAAGAAAAGGGGGCGCAGGCGCAAGGCTAAGCCCCTGCCGCAGCGGGGCCCGAGGTGCCGCGACCCCGCGCCGCGCCAGGGCCAGGCCGGAGGGGAGGCTGGCCCGCGGCCCGTGGCCCACGCCGCCGTACGCTACCCGCCAGCGCAACGCGCTGCTGGCAAAGCTCCCGGAGCCCTAGCGAGGGAGAAGGAAAATTAACTCAGGTTTAATAAACACCGCAGGGTAAACATGATTTCAGATACACACCAGATATAAATACTTAGTGTTTTCTTAAAGACACAGTCAACTTCCAGGCAACAGGATCCAGTTCTTAAACCTCCAAAGTCTCCCGCACCTTTTCTTTATGACTATCTAAAAGAAAGGTCCCCAGAGGACTTTTTTTCCCTCCATCTCAAATGCAGGATCAAAATATAGAGTCGCAGAGGACATTACAAAGCAGCAAGAATACACATTAATGCATTATTAAGGCTGTGTTATTGGAGATCCGTTCCAGCCCATCAGGTAACGTTTCAGTCACGACAAAAGCACGAGCAGGGCAAGCGTGTTTCTATAGTCAGGACCAAAACACAAACCCATACGGAGAGTCTGGAAAGCTTCACGTCTATACAGGAGTGTTGCCAAGGGCACCCAGTGATAGACGGGCCTAGACTTTACAGATCAAAAGGATACATGTATCTCCAAGTTGCATGCTTGAGGAATATTTTCTACTGCTTTTGCATGCTTGGTGCCTTGATATTTTGGCATTGTGCAAACAAACTAAACAGTTCTGCAAAGGCTCTGGGACAGTGAAAATTAATAAATGCAAGCAGAAGGGAAAAGCATAAGGGCACACAGGATACTAAACTGCTATGTAGTCTTTAGAGATTAAGAGATAATCTGTTATTCCTCCAAACGTAGAGCAAAGTTATTAAAATGCAGCCTCTGAAGAAACAGCAGGGCAAACCTCAGCCTGTGAGGGGGGGCACACGATCCATGTGCCATGAATCTGTTATAAGAAAAGATATTCTGATTCTTAAAAACAGAAAACATGCCTCAAAATCATCAGGAATTTCATTTTTATTGCAACACGGTCAGGATTCGTCCAGTTACATAAGTGCCCCTCTCAGACGAGAGCGACATCAGTACCTTGATCTTGACACCTTGTCAACAGATAGCTCCCGCTCTAAGTTGCTGTCACGAGCAGTTTGTGCCATGCCACGCTACGCCAGCCCCAAAGTTTCCCATAACATACTGGCAGCAAGTTAACAAAAACGCATCCACTAAACTCAGATTAGCACTTCCTCCAGAGCAGCAAGAGGAACGGCAAAAGATGACTTCTTGAAGGCTTTTACTTGTGAGCATCATAGACTGTAGCTGAAAACAAAAAATGAAAGCGCAAAACCATTTCAAAAGACTGAAACTAGTACTAAATAAGTGGCAGCCCATCCACTTTCCTCCAAAGTCACATTTTGATGTGTGAGTACAAGACCTGGCAACTTGTTTCTGTCCCAGTTTCTAACCTCAGTCAATGACATTGCTGGAAAGAAGTGCCACGGCTTAGATGCAATCATTTTTCAACATACAACAAACAAATTACACCTTTTGAAATATAGCTTAATGTTTCTAACAGGAGATCGCTGTGTGCCTTCTTTCAGGGTGTTTTTTTTGCGGGGGAGTAAAAGGCCACCATCTAAATAAATCCTATTTAAAGCAAGAATAAACTCTGAAGGCAAGGAGAGAGTAAATCATATGAGTGTCCGTGGGTTACAGCAGAAAGCCAGCACATTTCATGCAATAAGATAGCCAAACTCTATACAAACACAGAAAAGCATGAATTGTCCAGGAGGCGGGATAACAGGATAAACAGGAGGCCCCAGGAAACACTGGTCTTGCTTCCAAGTGTTCTGAATACAGTTAGGTTGGGGCAAAATGGAAGTGACGCACAAAGACTTTATTATAGCAAAGCCATAAAATAATGAAGATGCATTATGATAGCAAGCAGGTAAACAGCAAAGAGGCCAATTACACAGCCTGACAAATTTATATCTATAAGACTGATTTACCTAAAGTTAGAGAACCAAAGAACTGGGCGGGGGGTTGGGGAGAAGCTCAGATCCCCCTGGAACAGTAAAATTAATACAGGAAAATTTGAGTATCCTCTAGCGAGTTTCCACTCCATTCACACCTCCCAATTACAGCAGCTATGTTTTCGGTGTAGAGAGGGGGGACAGCAAGGCTCTGTCCCAGCTACAGTCCAATTAACACATGGCAATTCTGCAGATTTCAAATCCTTTTCAGGTGTTGATCTGTAAATCCACCCACCCACATTCCTACAAATATCCAAGAATAACAGGAGTGATAGATTTACATGAAGACAGGCATAGCAACTGGGGAATCTATAGTTCCCATAAATACTGTGCCAAAGAAGAAAGCTTTTGCCTCTTTAGTTTTGGTCAACAAGCTGTCAGCAGAGCTTCTGACTTTTAGACCCTGAACCGAATGCAGACCGCTACCATAACAGGAGGATAGGCTGTTCATATCAGCAGACACACACAAATCTGAAGAGGCACGAAGGGACAACACTTGAAAAGAAAGGTGACAGGAGGCCAAAAATTGACCAATCCAGTGATGCAAACCCATACGGCAACTCCTATATTTCTGTTACCCTTCACAGCGTATCAGCGACGTGACTGAATTGCTTTCTGCCATTGAGTGACAAGACTATTTTTATGAAGGGAAAACGCTGTCATTCAGGAGATCTTGCTGGCTGCTAATGAGCAAGACATTGCCGACAAGGCTGAGAGAAAGAGAGGTTCTCCAAGAGCACCAGCGCTCCAGGAAAGCTGGTTTGCTTTCCAGCCTGGAGCGCAGGCTTCTGCTTCCCTGCCCTCAAGCCTCCCCTATCAGGCATCCTTTACAAAACCCCCATTCATTTTTTTCCTCCCACATCTTCCTGAAAGACGACCTTAATCCTGTACTGGTGGAGATGAGCTGTTATTATTATCTACAGGAAAAACAAAAGATACTAATCTTATCTAATACGCAGACTAAACAATGGATGGGAAGATCGGAAGCGCGATCCTGCAGCGCTATCGCCTGGTACAGAGCTGCCAAACTCTGAGGAGCCAAGTGCTTTATGCCCATTTTACAGGCAGAGCAGCTGAGGCGCAAGGAAAGGGCGCACCAGGATGGTCCCGGGCAGAACAAGCAGCAGAGCACAGTACTCACAGCGGGACCTGCTGGCAGCATCACCTGGGTAACCTGCAGCCATTTCAAGCAACACTTCGAGACACGGAGATCAGCACATGAAAGAATCATAGTTTTCTTCATACAAAAAGGGGAAAAAGGAGAAATGGTTCCCATTCCAGAGGCTGCTTCTTGCAGCAGCTGGCCTCTCTGCAGAGAGACACAAGCAAATCCTGGTGGGTAACTACCAAAATGCCCAAATACCCACAAGCAAGTTTCTTAAATACGGAACCACAAGGGCAAATGTGTGCTTATTGCACCCCCCCGCTTCCACGTTTTTTAAGAGTTTGAAGGTTGATTTTAGGGCAGCGTTATTCTCATTAGTTACTCTTACTGGAGCAAGCATGAATGGTGAGGTCTTGTGGGAGAAGCTCTTGGGCTGTTTTGTATTTTAACATCAGCTGACACAATAACATCCCGATTCATGATGAGGGCTCCCCAGGGGACATAATAAAACAGACAAATAAATAGGGACAGTTTCTTTAAAACAAAAAACAACTACTTTTCAAAGAACATGAATAAATGAGCAACAACTGTACATTTACAAGGATTTCTGCGCAGGAAAGCTAACTAAAATATTACTCCAAAAGAAAAACAAAATCATCGAGATAGATCCTTGTTAGAGAGCTGTTTCATGTATTTCCTTTTAAATAAATCAAAAATGTAAGATTTGTTGATTTTGAGGGGGTAAGAGAGGGGGGACTTAAAGGAAAACAGAAATCTTTTGTGAAAAGGCATTAAAGCACAGGGAAGCGTAATATGTTACTGTCAGGTAAGAATTCAAGCAACAAGTCTCCAGGGGAAAACGGTCTCCAAAAGTTCAATTGCTCAGTAAGCTTCAGCTGCATGAAGAAAATGTTCAAGATAAACAAAACATGCCAATTTTCAAAGTCAGGTTCATGAACGGCTCCATCACTTCATTATGCCTGAAGGCAGGAGTGGGAATGATGCATTCATTTAGAAATGTTTTACCACTACTTCTTATTTGACAGCATGGAATCACTTTTCAGAGGTATCAACCTCAGACGCAGAACAGAATTAGATACACTACAGCAACGGACTTATATTTTCTTCTAAAGTCTTAACATTGCTTCCTGCCAGTGCAACTCTGCTGACATAAAAGGAAGGATATGCTGCAATGTAGTGGCATTTACTTGCAATTACCCATTTGCCTCAAAACATTAGCTTCTTCAAAACATCTTGGGTGGAGGAAGGAGAAGGTGACGAATCATCAAGGGGGTGGCAAGAGAAGGATGGGAACTTCCATTACAAACGTGTTAGACAGTCCCACCCCAGAAAAGTCCAATCCTGGAAAGTGATGCTATACGAGTATGTGAGGAAAGATCATTATTTTTGTGTGCCAAATTACAAGAGTAACGTTTGCATTATTTTGGGGCAGCTCACATCCAAAGCCTACGTGAATACTCTAGCAGCTTTGAGGAAGCTCAGCTCCTACAGTCCTGACAAGTGACCCTTGTGTTTCAGCCCAGCTTGAAGAAAAGTTTGGATCAGAGCATTCTTCAAACATTGAAAGAGTCTCTAGCAAATATTTTCACACATCGTAAGTACTTACTTTCGGTCCCAGTTATAGAAGGGGACCAGAAAAAGGATCAGGGAGTTTCCCAAATAAATTTTTGCACTGGTTGATGCGCTATTAAAAAAAAAAAAAAAGCCACAGCTCTAAGGAAGCCTAGAATAAACAGATGATTTGACTCAAGACCTAGTCCAACATAAAATATTTAAGGATGGGGGAGACTGTTCCATTCACCAAGAGACTAAAAAGAGAAAAGAAAGTCATGCAATTTTCTGTATGGTGGCCAGTTGCTGTCTGAATCTCTGCTCCACTTGAGATACATGAAAACTATCAATTTATCTTGCCAGCTAAAGTCACTTTTTAAAGAAGTTAAAAATCACTGTTTGGGAGGCTGTTCCTATTCCTGCAGGACCAATTTTTCAAATGAAGTGAGTCATACTACTATACCACTTTCTCACATGTCTTTTGCTCTGTCTCTTTTTCATTTGCTATTATTTGGCAACTGAAATAATAGGAGAATTTGTCTTTGCCTCTCTTTCAGCTTGTATGCACAAGGAACAAAAGAGCTGCTGTTAAGTTTTAATATTATATTGAGTAATGCCAGAGTAAATTCCAGCCCAGTAGACAGTAGGCAAGGAGTACAAAGTCTCCCGATAGAGCTGGCACACCAAACAGAGGTCTGCAGGTCCCCAAACACCAAAAGAACAGTAAATGAAGCTGCACTTGATTATATGTGGCAAGAAAGTTTATTTCCTGCACCAAAAACATTAGACATGCTGATAAACATCAAGCAACGGCAATTAGCCAAAAAATGCATCGTAAATAGCGAGTGTTTTTCACTACTGAAAGACAACAGTGAAATGAGTTGGACTGCGGACACCCAGCTGGGAAGAGACTCTTACAGAAGCACATTCATGGGTTTTTAAATTTATAGTTTCAAACAAGCACATATGAAAAGGTTAATGTTCTTTTTCTTCTCTTTGGAGGTCATGAAGGAGGCAAAAATAAAGCACTCTTTGATACTACATGGAGATGCCATTTAACTGTATGAAGTTGTCTGGAGAAAGACTGACTGATTTTTTTAAAGCAAATCCCAAAGCTATGAACTCGTCTTCTATGAATTGTTCACATAACTGACCTCTGTGTTTCACATTTTTCAAGATAAAATCTGAACAAAAAAAAAATCGTTACTTTTTAAAATTTGTACACGCTTAAATTCCTGTGTAAACAATAAGCATTAATCACTTTTCTAAGTCAAAGCTAGAAGAACGCATTTTAGGAAAATGCAGCTTTGCAGACGAATGTGCTTGGGTTTATTTTTTGGTCTTTTTTTCCCAAATGCACTTGAGAGCTTTACATTCCCCAGGTTCAAAACAAACTTTTAACACAGCATTTTAGTTGTGCTGCAGTGTGGTCTAAAAATGGAGTGGAATTGTTACAATCTAATAACAAATAACATGTCAAGGTACAACTAAGTTCATTAAAAATTCTCAGAGTTTGAGCTTTTCCATAACAAAACCTCACACTATGCAAAGTTTCCATCACTTTCTATTTTGAATACCGTCCACCAACTGTCCAAATGACATGTAACACATGCTTGCTCCTATACATCCCGCATAGCAGGGAAGCGGAGCAACCTGCAGGATAACTGCGTGGCCCCAAGCTGGGCCGCCAAGAGCTGAAGCGCTGGGCTGCTATCCATCACGAAGCAGGGCCCACGCAGCGCCGCGTTTCGCCGCGATGGCGCCGCCAGAAGAGACAGCGCGCAAGTCCCCTGCAAGTAATGCAGCAGTATCTAACGCGATAGATATTTCGAATGGTGGATTGCAAACACGCTGCTGGGCTGTTTCTTCCCCACTTCCTCCCCGCTTTAGTGTGGGTGACACAGGCTGAGGAAGTGCGCTACACATTTACATTCAGCGTCGCTTCCCTCCTGGGACAAGTCCAACATGAGGAGCGACACAGCGAGCTGAGCGGCCGCACTCGGCACGCAGCCATCCAGCCGTGGTGGTGCAGCTCTCCCAGGTGATGCCCAAAAACAGCAGAGAGCAAAGCCAAGACCAGAAAGCTCTCCCCACCTCACTAGGAAGCAGGCAGGATGCAAAGAATGACAGCCTGTTGGTACAAGCTTTCAGGGGTTTTGTTGTTGTTGTTGGGGTTTTTTTGCTTATTGAATCAAATGCCTGCCTTACCATTGCAGTGCTCTGCCTCCACCTCCTGCTCCTAGGCAGCTTCATTCAGCTAATCCCTGGGAACGCAGCTTCATTCATTCACCACCTTGAAATCTGTTCACTGAGATTGCTCCCTGGGGCATTGCCAATGTTCTTAACTAATAAGCCTGCTAAGCTGAAGATGGAATTATTTATAAAATGAATTATGTATCTAATACCTTGCTGGTTGAACTGGTTTTCATTACCATCTGGAACCGAGGCTCGACAGTCGCTCTGCATTTGTGCTCGTTTCCATGCAGGCTGCAGCCGGCTCTGCAGGGAGGGCAGGGGCAGGATGCCGAGAGCGGCATTCCCCACCCCGCCGCTCACGCTCGCGTCCCGCAGTGACGGCTGAGGAGAGGCCAAGGGACGCAACGCTGACTCTCAGCAACCCGTCCCTTCCCTGGCGTTGGCAGTGCAGCCAGTGACATACCCCTGTGTTTTACCTCCTCACTTCAACAAGACATGAGAAGCAAGCCTGACACAGAGGGGAAAAAAGAAGGAAAAGGGAGCCTATAGATAGGTAAGGGCCCAGGTTCAGTTTGCAACAGAGCTGTGTGCCTGTGAGAAAAAAAATCACAGGAGGTACTCGAACTGCTGCGAGAGTTCATCACAGCACAGCAGGTGACAACTAACAATTCCTTAGGCAAAAGGAGTCTGTAAGTTACACGCATGCTTTGAAACAGGGCTATGACAGACAGAACACGTTCTGAAGACTCAGATGAAAGGTGTGAAGTTTCCAGAGTCAAAGGAAAATAAATGTGCATGGAGAAGTCAGCTTTCCTTCTAGAAGTCATGCCTTCTGCCTTTTGTAACTAAAAATGATCAATATTATTAAACATATGAATAAACGCTCACATAAGCTGTGCAATACTACACTAAAATACGTGCTCACTAAAAACATACAGCACTGGCGCAATTCTGACATTAATGGAGTTACCTGGCATTTAAACAGGCACAGGCAGAACTCTGTTGCCAGTTTCTCATATTTAAGCCAAATAGCTGTAAGGCTGCTGTAGGAGGACAGCATCTAAACTTAAGATACAAGTAGAATGATATCAAAGTAGTAATTAACAACAAAATATCCTCAAGAACGATAACATCAGGCAATCATTGCTGAGAAGACCTAACTGCAGAATTTGACACTAGCCAAGCCTGCTGGACATTGCTAGGGTTCATTCTTGACTAAATTCATACAGGAAAGAAACAATACTGTATCTCAGCAACGATGTTAACCTTTAACATCCAGGGTATGGCCCTCTGCCTCTTAAGAGGATGATAAAAATACCCACCTCCCCAAACTGGGCTGGGCTTCTAAGGAGCGATGATTAAGACAACAGAAAACACAGCAGCCGTACAAATGCTATGTTTTACCTATTCCCTCCGACAGACCTGCAGCGTCTGCTGTTCAGGTCTCAGCTCAAAACTTTAAAACAAACATATACAACATGATATAGCTATTGTATAGCTGTATATATATATACGTATGTATACAGTGCAAAGATATTTTATAAAACATCTTCAGGGCTGGATTTCAGGCTCTAACAATTGGGAATATGAGAAAAACCTTCATGGATGGGGAGATTATCCCACATCTGTGTTCTGCAAGTATCCTTGCAGCTTCTTCTGCAGTTTCAGATTAGGACCCACAAGATCATGTGAGATTAGGATGAGAACACCAGAAAAAAAACAGTAGTTTGTTTGCTATACATGTACAATTGTTACAAAATCCCTCTTACATTAAGAACTCTTCAGTATCTAAGTTTGATCAGTCAATAGCTAAGATAAGTTTCAGCTGAGTACTGTAGCCCTCTAAAGCTTAAACTGCTTAGAAAAGAAAGATGAAGTCAGCTATTCTTAATAAATACCTTACCGTAAAATACAATCAGATACACTCTCTTCTGTGTAAACACAGTACCGTTTTACAGTAAGTGCCCAAAAGAAGAGTTAGATTGCACTTTACCGTAACACCTAGCAGTGGATATAGGGATCCCTTCATCCTGCGTGTCTATCACTTCCCAGCAGAGACGGAATAGCAGAGTGTACAAAGCATAGCATCTAGTACTCAAGGGGAAATTATACATTAGTTTCAGGGCAAACCTGGGCCAGCATATTGCACCCAGGCCAGAAGAAGGAGGCTGGGTCGCTGTAGAGCCTACCAGCACTGGGAACCAGAGGCTCCGCGGTGGCATTGGGCACCAGCCTCCCCCGTGGCTATGGGCAGCCGAGTCCGCGCCCGGAGCTCCCAGCTCGCAGGAGCTGCAAGGCAAGGGGCACAGGCTGGTCCCGAGGGCTGCCCGGACTGCTTGCTACCTCCCTCAAAGCCTGACTCAATTTCTATAGGTCTCTCTAAAAATGTGAAGGCCTTTCCCCTGTATTCCTCCTGCAGACGGCCACAGCCAGCCTCGCCGAGGCTGATGGTGGGGAGTCCAAACACTGGCAAAATCCACTGCATTGCCCTGAATCTCCCACAGAGATTTTTTTCCCCAAGAAGAGGATGGCTGCCGAGACACTGCTGAACCCAGGCACACCAGACAGCTGCTGAAACGCCGCATCTGCTAGCGCTCCTCCCCAGAAACCCATGTGCGGTTTTTACAATTTACAGATTACATTTTTAAATAACTCACTTTTTATACCCTGTGCCATTTAAACCTAGGGCTATTGGTAAAGGCCAAATCACTGGATCAGGAGAATTACAGAAGATGCAAAGCTTTTGTTAACATCTGTGCACCTGCTGAACTTCAACAGCAAGTTAGGTCTTGCTTATGCACGTATAAAGGGTTCAGAGGTTGGGATGGCTACATAAGAACGCAGGAGAGAAAGGGGAACAGCGTTATTTTGTCTTTGATATCTTTAATAACCATATCAGCAGAGCTCATTCGAAAAAGACACATCAGCAATGCAAAACACCTGGTTTGGCTGCATGCCTGCTTTGCAGGGCACTTGACCCTGGGGCTTCCTGAGCTCCCTGTTTTACTGGATCTCTAGCAGCAGCCTGGCTTAGCAAAGACCAAACAGCCCTGATATGTGGTAGTTAGGTTACAAACGACTTCCGCCACCGAGACATTTCCCGCTGTAATTGCAGCTGAGGAGACAAACGCAGGCAGTGAGGGAGGGCGAGCGCCTGCTGGCATGGCTGGAGAGACCGCGCCGGCGGCCAAGAGCCACACTCTGCATCAGCTACTTGCACCAGATAAGCCCGTTCCTCAGCCTTCCCTCAAGTAACCAAAAGGCACTTTAGCACAGGTTCAAGCAAAAGAAAATAAAGCTCTTTAGGAAGTGAAGCAAAACAAGATCATCTCTGAGACTTCAGGTTTATTTACAGGCTTCTTGTCCATCCCTCAAAATACCAAGCAGCAGAGCTTGCAGCCACAACGGCCAGGCAGCTTAACAGGAGTAAACTCCAAACGATCCACGTAAAACCAAGCAAACAGGGCGGCTTTGATGCCTTCAGCAGTCCCTGGCTATGCTTTTGGTGAGTAAGCCTCCACCTTTCCCCGTCAGGGCTCAACATTTATTTTCTGCACCATCACGTCTAACTGCACATGCCAGACTCGGCTCAGGGCAGCACCCTGCTTGCCAAAAAAGAAAAACCTGTCTATGTACTAACTGCACTCTTGTTTAGGCCAAAAAGGGCTTTCTGCTACACTGGGAAGACAACCAAACGCACTCAAACCAAGTTTCTTCTCTCTGATGCATGAGTGGAGCTCTTTCCCCAAATTCCACCAACTACACTTGCAAAAGACCCAAGGGTTGCAATGGTGCTATTCAGAGCACAGTCTGAAGGCCCAGGGCTTACAGCAAGCAGAGAAGGAAAAAAAAAAAAAAAAAAAAAGACTTTTCCCACTTGTGATGGCTCATGAAAAACAAATAAATCCAATTTTGGGATAAAGTCTGTGCTGCCTGATAGGGGCTGCTCTGTGGCCACCTTTAAAGACAGATTCCCTCCCCACACAAACCTGCAAACAAAGCACATGCCCAGCTTGCAAAAAGGCACTGCTCCCAGCACACCCGGGGCTTAGCGCCCCGTTAGGTGCCTAAGAAGCACAAGCAGGGGACGGGCGAGTCACCCAGCAAGCCACGTTCACGGCCACACAGCAAGCTCTCTGGAGCAAGCCCGAGTCTGTAGGGCAGGAAGAAACAATAGAAAATACCTTTGTCTGGTTGACAGAGTCATCTGTGGTTGGCACTCTACACAGCACAACCCCACTTAAAAAGTTATAGAGCCTTTTCTTTCTGCAAAGCCGTTTTGGTGAGCTTGCAGAACAAAAGACCATCGCCACACGTTAGCGGAGTATCTTACCTTGCTCCCTCCGTGCTGGGGTACCATGAGCCTCATGAATTAACCTGGCCTTCCATTATAAGATGTTTGGACCATTTCTCTATTAAAATTAGAAGGCAGATAGAGATGTGCAGAAGCACATGGATAAAGTATCACATAAAATCAATTGAAAACTGGTAAGAACAACAACAGGTTTTCCTGATGACATATTGCACAGACACAAAATAAAAAAGGAATAATACGGTACAATGACTGCAATCATAAAGCTGCTGGCCTCAATGAAGCAAGGTGGACAGGCAGTCATGCAGACCAGTCAGGTCCTGAAGGACCAGCCTTCGGAGGAGCCAGCCGGCAGCGCGATCCCCTGCGTAAGAGCAATCTGCAGTCATGCAAACTGCCATCCAAAATTAAAATAAATTCGTAGTTATAATTTAGGCTAAATTTATCTTGTTAAAGGCTAACAGAAGTTTTATATTTCATCTCTCTACCTTCTGGAAACAAACGCACAAGCATGCTTTACTATAAATAATAGTTGGGCATTATTATTGTTATTTAATGAGCCTTAATAAATGGGTATAAGAGACTTACAGAGATGGTATCTCCCTTACTTATGTAGCGTTCACCAGGTAATTCACAGTCATGGTCAGTAACTTTCAATATTCCACACACTGGAGAGAGAACAGCATTTTGCCAAATTTATTTGGGGGGAAGGAGATGGAAGCAGCTTTAATTATATAAACGAAGTTAGACCATAGCATGGAACAGATTGACCTCCCAGACCTGCAATTATGTAGCTAACCCTGCCAAGTTGAGAACTGGATCTCTTCCACTTTTTCTTGTGAAACTTGTGATCTTCTCCCATGCTATTACAATCCCTTTTTTATATAGTGATATAATCAGAGCTCTATGCTTGTGCAGAAGCATAGTCTATTTTGTTCAAGCAAGTTCTTGAAATATAATTGAAGCTCTAAGGGTGGGTCCAGCTAATTTGTTTTGATAATGTTTCCTGTTTATAATGATCCTAAATTTCACTGCATAAGGGAATGAGATCACCAGTAAGGCATGGAAGGAGGAAAGCAGGATGTTTACAGCATCCAATTTATTCTACCTGAGCTACAGACCTAATCATTTCGCAACCCTCGAATAATTCAATGGAGCTGAAGGTTCACACAGAAAATACAGAATCAAGGAGCAGGAACCTATTTCTCCACCTAGAGAAAAATGATCACCCATTTTTCAAAGGCCCTTTTGTAAGCATCCTCTGAACATGCTGGTGAACAAGGAAAAAGACAAAGCTGAAAAGTTTCATGAGAGAAAATGCACACCCTGAACACATCTGAAACATTTGTTATGGACTTCAGAAATAGTTTAAAGATGATTTTATTTCAGCAGAAAACAGCTAGAGGTTTTTAAAACCATGATATAACACCATAATGCTTTAAAACTGCCTTAAACCTAGACCTGACCTCATTCTATGTCACTACCATCAAAAAACGAACTCAGGCATATCCAGAAGGTGGGGTCAATTCCTACCTGGCAATATGAAATCCCCTATCAGAAATCACTCAGATCAAAGATGTGATTTCACACTACTTTAAAACAGGGAAAAGATAGAGGACATGACAAAAAAGCTTTACATTTGAACTCCAGGCATTCAGAAGAAAGTTTCTCTAAATCACTAAGTATTTTCCTGATACAAAATGTAACTCATGCAGCTTAGTTTGAGAATCCCATTTGACTGATAATAAAAGGAGACAGTAAAACTGGCTTTCAGTTCAGCTAAAATAATAATGGAAAAAACCCTACAGCATCTAGCTCACTTTTACCAATTACTTATCAAATCCAGCCCTCTCCTCCTACTGTCCCACATTAGCCTACAATATAGTATCCAGTTCTTTCACTATTAATGAGGCTCAACAAAAGAGATCACAGCAGCACTAGATCTACATCTGACCAGCACATATTTCAAAGTACGAAATATGGAAAATGCACCTCAGTGTGAGCTTGCTGGAGGGGTGATCAGCATTTTAACACAACTCGGTTACACTGCCTCACCTTTGGGGTGGGATGTCCCGACTGCTGCGCACATGGTTCGTTTGCCTTTGAAAGAAAACTTGGAAAAATCTATCCAAGGAAGCTATTTCACAAGAAAGCACATGTGCCATGAGTATAGCCCCTTCCCACCTTCTAAACTCTGTGAGTTTACTTTGAAGTAATAGTATATTTGAGAAAGAGCTTTTGCAACTCTTTTTGCCATGCTTAGTTATTTCAGCTTGTGCCTGCTGAGGTCTGTACCATCACTGAGTTTTTTGGATTGATGGAGGGAACATCCCACTGACTACAAGCAATGGGATGTGTCTTGACAACAGCAGGAAAAATTGATGGCGCTGTGTAGGGCAGCGGGGATCCCAACCTGCTCCTGATTCGCTGCTTACTAACAAACTTGGTCTACCAAGTCATGGTAAGACTTTCCACTCAGTTTTGCCAGGACACGAAGAATGTAGACATAACCTTCCCATTAGGGAAGGAACAGAAAGGTTATACCAACATCCACAGAAACAACAACGCTGAATGGGACTCACCAGATAAGAGGTGATTTAAAATGTCTTAATATTGTCTTCCAACTCAGAAGTAGAATACAGCCCTCGAAAGAAGGCAAGCTTAAGCTTCTATACACACTTTGACATGTGAGAACGTGCTCATGGTAGAGATCGCTGCAGAAAACTGCCGGCCTCCGTTTCTGTCCTGTTTATTGTTGCACTAGACCTGGCATTGCTCCAGCTGTTTTGACATATAGTTTAGTGGCACATTAAACACTGCGTTTTGAAAACTGTTTCAAAAGCTTTCTGCTCCCCACACGTGCATAACGCAACATTATGCTTCTGTCCCCCACACCAACTCCACCTGTTTGCAAAAAGTTCACTCCCAGCATAGCAATGTGCCACGCGCACGCACGGGCTGCTCTCCATACTCTTCAGTCTTACAGATAACATTACTCACTACATCAGTTTCTGGTACTTGTTAATGTGCTACATCTTAATTTTGCATGGAGTCCTACTAAGAGTAAATTCTATCTGGTCAGTATATACACAAAGCCACTATGTTTCATTCCGTTCCTGAAATGCCAGATGCTGTATCTTTTGGCATTCGAGGCACCTCTACAAGCAGCTTACTGAAATGCAACTGGAAGCACAAAGCCTTCAGTATCTTTTAGATACTGACATGCTCTCAATATATATTTTTTAAATTTATATGATGTGAAAATAAGTCAAGATGAATTTTCACTGCTCCTGATAAACCCTGAGCTTTCTTCAGCACAGGGCATCACACAGCAAATGTCCCTACACACACACACACACGGGTATCACCCGAACAGCATCTGAATGAGACAAATACGCAATTAAACATATTTTAAAGATATGATCATTGATTTTCTTTTAAAAAGCAACCTACTCTTACTTTAAAAGGAAACTGCATATTTATTAAATATGAGCATCAGGTAGGTCCTCCAAATTAAATAAAATGAAAGAAAGTCATGCTTTTCTGAAGACTTCAAAAATTTACAGCAGAATTGCAACACCAAACATGCAGAGAGCTGTAGAGATGGGCCTAAAACACCACCGCTCCAAACACCAAAAGCTTTGGGAGGTTCCCAAATCTCCCAGCGCACCTCCGCCATGGGGCTGTGAATGTCTGTCCAGCAGGTTCTCTTACATCTCCCGACTTCAGAACTCCTCTACATTAATTTTGTGTCTGTTGCAACCACAAAAAGCGAAGCAGAGGGTTGCAGAAGAGGATTGCATCAGAGAATGTCAAGCATTGGGCTCTTCTTCCTTGCATTTCTGTTCCTCTGTCTTCGTCTGGCATCGCATTTATCAAAGTTCATGTATACAAGAGTCTGTGAATCTCAATTCAGTCACCCAAATCACAAATACACCAGCACAAACACATTTATCTATATGATAATATTGCAAAGCCTACACGAAAAGGAAGTTGTCAGGCCAAGAGATAGATTTTATGATTCAGTCTATTTCCTCAGAAGGTAATTTTATTCTGTCTTCTTTAGATCTGCTGAGATTGAATTAGTCAGTACCTGTCCATTTAAAACAGCAAGTGACTGTCACTGCATCAAGCAGGTTTATTTATATTATACAGCCAGGCAACTAGGTCAGAGCGTCCGGCAGAACGTCAGTCAACACAGATGAATCGTTGCAAGCTGAATGAAGGCAACCAAAAACCTCCAGCATACTGCATTACCAATGCTGCTCACGGAAAATGAGATAATGCTAATACAACAGGAATTGCTTTCATGGACTGCTGATCCTTGAACACTAGAAATGATGGTGGGAAAACCTATGCGTACAAAATTGTCTGTCACAGTGCAGAATACTGCCATTAGAGATTTTGTTGCCTTAACTGCAGCAAATTGCTATACATTTTACATGCAACAAAAGACAGCAGAGATTCATTTAACTTTGCAGTTAATATCATAAGCAATGAGATATCCGGAAATTATATTTTACTAAAATATTTCAGTTAACCTCTTTAGTGTCTAAAATAGTAATTACTTGGCAGTTGTATCATGTTCTCCACCTTTTTTATAATGGTAATAGATAAATAAATTCATCTTCAAATAATTGAAGCAACGCCTTGAAGTTACGAGCTTGATAGAGAGGAAAAAAGATAACTTAGTCATATCAACAAATTAAACTCAAGGTTATCATCACGCAATTCCTAGCTTTTAACCAGGTGCACAAAAGGACAAGGATAGCCTGTTCTACTCCGGTCGTCTTTAACTTCAGAAACGACTGGCATTTATTTGTGACTGCTGACAAATACACTGGTACCAGAGTAAAATTATTCACAAGGATTTTAAAGTAGCAGGTCTAGATGATTACACACATGTGGCTGGGTGCAAAAAGACAATTGCGTAACAGTGCAAAACACCACAAAAGACGTTAGGACAGAAAGCAAGAAATGTCACACCAAGAAACTAATTATTCAGGAACTAACAACTCGGTCATCCCAGAAAAGGCAAAAACACTAAAAATATTAAAAATACATTTCACACACATAACAATTACCAGGATAATGTGCTGTACTAGGGTCGTCCCCAGCGCTTCGCTGCCCGCTGCAGCGAGTCCTGAGGACGCTGAGCGCGCCAGGCTTGCTGCTCTGAGCCAAGGGACACCAGGGAGAGCCTCTCCGAGCCCGGCCACGTGACACACCGGCACGGTTTTCCATTGCACTCCTGCCAGCAACACCCCGAAACACACTCGGCTTGCAGACGGGGTTTCAGCAGCCACAAGACAGACAGACAGACCAAACCACAAATGAAAGATCATGTTCAGACTTTTATTTTCTCCTTCTGGCAAGGGAAAACGCCAGCGCCACGGCCCAGCAGCAGGTGTTTGGCACGGAGATGTAGGACACCTTGACTACAGCCACGGCACCCCGGTGGAGATCAGCAGCACACAGGCAGCAGAACGCCTGGGGCTGGGGAAGGAGAGTTACCTGATCCGCGTGCAAGCGCCGGGGAGCACACGAAGGCGGCGTCCACGAGCGCCGCACCGCAACCTCCCTCCGGCCCGGAGCCGCGCGGCAGGTGCCGGATGCCGCGGAGGACGGGCAGATCTCCCCAGGGTCCCGCAACGCCGAGGCGGCCGGGCGGCGAACGCAGCCGGACACAGCACCCACCTCGTTTATGTACCTTACTGATTTCAAAGTACACGCGTTACCTACCGAGCAGAAGCTTTTACTGAGACCTGTCCCAACAGGCACCTTGGTCTTTTCGGGGGGGCAACTGAGAGCGGCCGCAGTTCCTCGAAGCTCCCGCGGCTCCCTCCAACACACCGCACATCAGCGGCTGCTAGGATCAGCACGCGCCAGCCAGTACGTTTTGTTAATCTAAGTACATTACGAGGTATAAGTGGAAAGCAAACCTGTCTGTGCTGTCATCATGCAGACTTAAGGGCTAAAGAGTTATTTCTAGGAACACTGAAATAAATCAGTAAAGAGTGAACAGCAGGTACTTTTAAATTTACAGTAATAAGAAGCTTTGATCTCAGTAACTCCAGCAGCTTAATGTCTAAATTAAGGACAAAAGCTGGAGATTACGGATGATCTTCCAGGATTCTAAATACAACTTGTGAATTCCTACTACACTGGCCCCAGTCGTTCCTCTGATTTAATATTTCAATATGAAAGCGTCGGCAGGTGCTCCGTAAGCAACACGCCGCTCCAGCCTGCAGAGTTTGCGCCAGCCTAGAAGACAGAAAAGCAGACAAGGACGTCTCCGGAGCACTGCCAGGCCCGGGAGCCACCACCCACGGGTGAAATCCCAGCCCCACGGAAGTTAAGGGCAACATGCCCATAAATTCTGGTGGCGCCAAGCTTTTGTGTCCATACATCCAAAAAGTAGTTCCTGAATGGCAATATTAATTATTATTGTTATAGACCACTAACCCAAACCCAGGAAGCTGGGCTGCGTGAAAATGCCAGAAAGGCTTGGTGCTGGATATTTTATGAAAGGTTAATTGTAAAAAGTAAGCAACGTTCAGAAAAACAATCACAGAATAGATATTCCTATTCATCCCACTACAAACTAACAGCTATCACCATTTTTACAGAATCTTTACGGGGGAAATAAATCGTAAAACTCCTGGACACGTGCAGGTTACAATCTAAAGGACAGGGAAGAGGTGCTTCAGAAATAAAGCAGATAGGACGAAGATGGGTGAAATTTCAAGGTCGTAAGGCAGCCTGCCGAAGCAGCTGAAGTACTGGGGAGAGAAAACTATGGGTTACTGGGTGTAACGCTATGATATACTGCCACATTCTTGCTCTAGTGAGCCTTTCACCCACCAAATGGATGTGGCTAGACACTGTATTTATTTAAAAAAAAAAAAAAAAAAAAAAAAGGACTTTGCAAGGATAGGTTACAGTCCACTTTTCTTATTTTGGTATAAGAAACTATTTCACTTCCTTGGCTATATTAGAGCATCGCTCAGTTTTGCATGCTCCTTTTCTAGCCTGTGCTTTGTCCCATAAGAGGGACTGACAGCCAGCTCCCCAGCCCGCAGGGATCGGGGGTGGAGGGGGCCCTGGTGGTTTTCGGGCGGCCAGTTTCAGAGAATTCAGGCCTTTTATGCACTGCTCACATACAGTGCTGCCATGAGGTAATATAAACCACAAGCTTATCACCATTGCAGCATTCCAAAGATTTTTTGATGTATAGTCCCCACACAGCCCCACAAGCGGACAGACATGCATAATAAAGAATGAGTTTAAATATAATTTCTTAATAGCATATAGACTGTACAATCACATTTGTCCTAAGTTTTTTTGCAAAATTAAAATATATATATTACTGCCTTAATTTTTATTACTCTACTTGAGGATTGGATTTTTAATTTATACCCGCATCTGTATTTTGAACATATTCCTAAACATTCAATAACAATTTTTACCTTTTAGAGTCAGGATGTGGTTTTACTGCTGTTTTAAGCATGAGCTTTATGGAGCCACACTCCAGAAAATCTTTTTAAATCAAAAGTCAATGGTTTTTAGAAATCCAGCTGCAGCTGTAAACGCAGATGCCTTCTCATACCATGAAAGAATACTTCATGCACATATTTTAGCAACAGATAATTCAAAACTAGATAGGATATAAAGTACGAGGCATAGGATTTTCTGACCACATGTGAGAAAACGACTTTCAAAGAGGAATTCTTGACTGAAAAATTTTCTGTGTTTCCTAGCTGAAACCCATTGGGAAGGGTCAATGCTCACAGGCTGCTTTGGTGTAAAATCATTACTGGCACAAACACATGCACAAAGAAGCATTCTTTAGGTAACAAGAAATACCTGGTTTTGTTTTGCCAGGCCTCCCATCTGGGTGCTAGTTTTAAAGCCCCACTGATCAGCCATTGCCCTTGGTCGCAGCAGCTCCTCTCCTTGCAGAAAACACGCCAGGCAGCAGTGCTGCTGAGAGCGTGAGTCAAGCAAATTCACAGCTGGGAGAGCAAGCAGCATGATGAAATTTCAAAAGACAAGAGAAAAAAAAGTCAGCAGAAAAATTCAGAAAGGGTGAACAAATGAAAATAACAATAAGACAATTTCAGGGATGGACTTTTTGTGGGTTAAAAAGGAAGAGCAAGACAGAAAGTTCAACAAGGGGAGTACAGACAGCCAAAGGGTCTCAGATATTCTGATAACAAGAGAGATGTCAAAGGGGAAAAACAGGGAAAAGTGGCATTACATGCAGACCCACCTCTCCCTTTACAAAACCAGACAGGAATTTCCTTCCACATCCATGAGGAGGAGGAGGAATTCTGATGCCTCCATGTCAGGGCAGCATCGTCTTCCTTACAAGACAATTCTTGCCCTTTGCAAGAGGAAATGCTATACGCATGGTATATCCATATCTGCTCCTTTCCAAGGGAAGCACGGCAATGTATCATTTGTATACTCCACTTATATTCCACCTTCTCCCAGAAGGTTCCCTGTACTTGGAACAAATACCTGTACAGGTTCATTCAAAATTTACTAGAATGAAAAAGGGATCAACAAGCTTAAAAGTTTCCAAGAACACATTAAAATAGCTGTGAGACCTAGCCAACCTGTTACATTAAAAGTAATGTTTACAATGTGGTTTGAGAGCATGGACTTCAAAGAAAGAACTGGCATCAACCACAGAATGCTTGTCTTATCACACAGGATTTGCGTGTCAGAAAGCAACCTGCCCCGGGTATTTCAGGTATGCGGAAATCACATTCCCTCCTGTTACTCTTGTAACCTCCTCATCTAACTTGTCCATTTGTTTTCAGTATTGGACTTAATTCATTTCACCTTCAAGGCCTCTCAAGCAATTAGAGCACAAGTTCTTTAATCATGAGAAACAGTTAAGTGTATTCAAAGATCCGCTGTGTATAGATTGTATCTGCTCTTAAGTTCTTAACTCTCTTAAATCATTATTCCCTTCAGCTGGAATTTATTATAAAGGTAAAAAGAAGCAAAAGATACAAAAAAAAAAACTTTCAAATTCATACAAGCAAGAGAAACAGTGGTGTGACCAGCTGCAGCCAGAAGAATAAAGTACTCAAAACTGTGAATACTTAATAAACATTAAGAAGATGTTAACTTATGCACATAGCAAGCCATTAGGCAAAAAAAAACTTTTCAAGCAAGAGATCTGACGCTAACAGACCCATATCACCCCCTGACATTAAAAATGCTGTTCACTCATCCTTCTGCTACACCAGTACAACCAAAATGCCCTAAACAGACAGCTTTTCTAGACTTATTAAAAAAAATCTAGTGATCAGAAAACATCACTCTAGTTTCTCTCTCTCCCTTCCATTCATTCATCCTGTAACACACTGGAAATATTTGTACTGGCATGCAGGAAAGCAACTACAATGCACCATTTAAGGATTAAAAATGCTTCTGGATAGAAGAGTCAGTATATCACAGCCATTGCTACCTTATAATGCCGGCTAGATTCAGACACAGTTAAATTCCTTACATAGTTACAAGGATACTTCTGGAGAGCATTTATTTTCCCCTCGTTTTACAGCTTCCATGAAATTAGGCAATGGTATATTTTCCCCTTTGCATGCTGACACTGGAACTTGGCAACAAAATCCTGTAATTTCCATTCATACCGAAAGCTGCTTTCTCCGTGCATCACTGAGCGAGATTGCTGCAGCTCTGGTAGAGAGCTGGATCAGACAGCTGCTTCACCCACAGAAAGCAAAGAGCACCCTTCTGAGACGCGGCAAAGAAAACAGTCGTGGAAAACGAGCGCGGAAGGGAAAGAGGGTTCTTTTATCATCTTCCCAATTTAGAAACAGCACAGAATTGCCCAGGTGCCAGCCTATCTCATCACACTCGTATGAGAACAAGCCTAGCACTTACTGTTCCTTATTATTTCCCCCACAGCTACAGCAGTTAGCAGAAGTCCAGGGCCTTTACAGGGCTGTTTCTGCTGGTGTTATAAACACAGCATTGGTTTCAAAAAGAGTGCTCAAAGTCCCATTTCCCTGAATGCAGTGGAAAATCAACAGCAGAGACTTCACTTCTGCAAAGTCCTTACTCCTGCCATCCCAGGGACTTCTGGGAACAAGTTTATGACCTTCAACATCGCACTCACGTCTCCTCCAGACCTCCCTCCCCTTACACCCCGCACCTGCAAACCCTTCCCCTTTATACGTGTGTGGGTTTTTTTTTTTTTTTTTTATTATTATTACCTTAACATTCCCTAGATGCTTATAAATGTGCTGTTCAACTATTTGTTTTGTATGCTTCACAATGCTGGCATTAAATTGAGTAATCCTCTGGCTCATTTTCCCTCTTTCCAAAAAGAGGCATGAAGTCTGTCCGTCTCCAGGCCTGTATTTCTCCCATCCTTCACAGACTCTCAAAAATAATGTTTAAAAATTTCACATTGCCATGGCTATTTTAATTTTTCAGCCTTTTCTGATTTTATCCATTATTCGCACACCTTCCACACTATTTAAAGGATCTTTAATATTAATTACCATTGTCTTCAGCTTACTTCTAATATATTTATAAAATCACTTCCATCTTGTTTAAAACAAAGAGAAAAGGCATGGGGTGTTTGTAAGGCCAAAAAGAATCTGTTCTAAGAGAATCTATTCAGGATGCTCAGAAATGTATGAAATGAAGAACCACAAATGACATATGATACTTAAAGCCATTTGAAAACTAATGACTCTTGCTCTGACTGCCACCAGCTCCAGTCTTAGCTGTTACTAGGAGAAAATGATCCAACTTCTTCTGAAGCCAAGAACAAAGGGCATGATAGAACTTAAATGGCAATCTAAAGGATTTCTACCGAGAAACCTAGGGGAAGGACTACTGCAAAGGAAGCTGTAACTGCTACCTTTACTCCAACTCCACAGCACTGCAGATACCATGGCCGTGTCAAGAACGGAAAAGAGAGATCGCACTAATTGTATAGAGGGAAAAATGAAGAAGTAAAGCCCAACATTTAAAAGTCCTCTGTGACACAAGCTTGGGACGGTACAGGCCATCTTCTGTCAGGCTCAGAGAACACAAGAGGTGTGAGGAAGGACAAGTCACATCGGCACACGGGCAAGAGAGAAAGGGCTCCTCAGCACAGGGAATAAATGTGGCTCCAGAGAAAATTGTGGCTGAGGCAATTCAGAGATCTAAGAATTATATACTAAGGGTTGGTATGTGCACTATGTAGTGCATATATTTAAACATACATATATTGGACAGTCAGTCCAAAACAGAATAGTTGTCATTAATATTAGCCTAACACACTGTTGTCCATTCAATGGGAGGCCTGCTCCCAGGGCGCTGGATTTAATCCCTTGTGACTCATGACAAACTAGGCACAAAGGGCAGAATTTGAGAAAGCGTTACATACCTAGCAGAAGCAGCATTTCTGAACACCCTGCTTGGGTGGTAGCTGGAGCGCAGGACGAATGGCCAGAGCCGGTGAGAGAGTCACACTAGCCTGCTGAAGAGACAGCCGGACGGGAGAGCAGAAAAGTAAGAACGCCAGGCCGTAACCTCTAACTGCGTTTTGGGGTTAATAGCCAGAGGTGTTGGTTGACTGCTGCTTCCCAGATTGCGGAAAAGAAAGTTGTTTTTCCATCGTTTAAGAATTATTGCCTCCCTTTGTATCAAACACAGAAGCTGCACAGCTGAGGCAGAAAGAGCTCATTTATGCAGGAGCAGAGATTAGCTGAATCATCGCTTTCTGCATCGAGCTCTAAAATGAGAACTTCTTGCCTTCCTCTCCCTCCTGTGCCCACTCCCGGCGCCCATAACAAGCTCCTTGTTGCAGAGCCGCCACGGGCCTCCAGCCTGCTCCGTAAAGGAGGGCGAACACGGGGAAAACATTTGTCTTGGTAAACGGAGGAAGCAAACAAAACACTTCCTTCGATGCTCAAAGCCAACGATCATTACATAAAACAATAAAGAGCGGATTAAATCTTCAAATTCTCCTAGCCCTAAAAGTGTTTTACCAATAAAAGCAGGCATTAATAAGCAGTACATTTTCAGTCACTACAAGGCAGAAGAAAGATCCAGACTGTATGTTTTTGCTTATCTCTTTCTGGCTCTGTTTAGTAAACGTACCCTGTGGAAATGCAGGAGGCTAATCCTGTATTAGTGATTTGCTAGATGGAGCCCTCTTCACATGCATACTGTAACTAATATTAACGGCCTGGGGCGGGGAGAGAGGAAGGGCTACCCTTACCTGTACCCACTGGGGGGTGGGGGGGGAGAGGGGGGAAGCAGCGTTTGTACCATACCTCTAGGTCAACTTAACCTCAAGAAGCAAGACAGGGCGTACGAAGTCTTCTGACTCAGGAAACTGGAGATGCTAGCATTAAGAAAACAAGACCCAGTTGCTGTGTCTCCTTGTGGGACTAGGGCCGCTCAAGCCCTCGGAAGTGGCTGCTGCTCGGCCTCTTGTGGCAAAGCTCAAAACCCTCCTGTGACTCAGATGCCCAAGTCCTTCCGTGATACCTTCTACAGCGCCCACAACTATGAAAGCGGCTCTAAAGGACAGCAAAAACCAGATAAGCCGATGATTAAAAATGCACAATCTCAGGTTAGCAAGCCACCCCTTCTATTAATATTCATGGTAAGCCAACGATAAAACAAACCAGAAGAAAAATGATGGTCAAAGAAAAGTCTGAGTGATGCAGCTAAGGTCTGTCAAAGGGTTGGTGCCACTGACAGAAGTGACCGGTGTGACTACGCTGCAGGGAGTAGGTTACCCCCCCCCCGTAGCATCGGTTTTGAGGGAAATTCTGTGGGAATGAACGGGCCTCTCTCCTCGCATCAGACAAGTCATATATTTTCAGCCTACAGCACTACTGAAATCCAGATACTCGTGCGCACTGCTTCCTGTCTACGCATCACAGTTAATTAACTCTGTGCTGATTAATGGTGCTCTCTCACATCAAGAATTTATCGAGTCTGTTATTATATACAAGGTCATAATTGCCAAACAGCCACAGCTAAATACCATTCCTTGCAGTCTATTCCCTAAGCATCATAATGTAAAATTAATTGTTACTTATTTGCTAATGAATATGAAATATTTTAAGTCATGCGCCATAAAACTTACCACTGGTATGTTCTTTTCTAAACACACAAGTGAACAGAAATACTTTTAATACCTTAGAAAGAACATCGTCTTTTGAATCGGGGGGGAAAAAGTTGGTCTTTGTTCTGTGCATCAGGGCTTTTCTACACTCAGACATTAACCAAAATAGCTATTGTAGAATAATTAGTCAGTAGTTATTCTACTTCCAAAGTGCATTAAAACAGACTAGTAAAAGACATTTTTATGCAAGAGTATGAGCACCCACACCAAAATATCCATCCAAAATAATTATTTCGGAGTAGCTGTTTCAGTAAATTTCCAAGCACAGCTGAGATCAGTTCACAGAAAATGTCTTAGTTCGCCTCAGGGCAGCAAATAAGATCAAAAAGACACTTGAACTCCTTTGTCCCCTCCGAGATCCTTAAACCCAGGGTTAGCCCCTGTTTATGAAAAGGGATTGCAGAGCGGATCCCACCTGTGAAAGAGGGAAACAACAAGGTTGTGACGTGCTCCCCTAATCTCGCAGTCCCGAAGGGCTGGGAAAGAAACTGCTTTCCGCGGATACCGCCCTTCCCGGCAGCGAGGCCCGGAGGCTGCTGCGGCCGACGGAGCCACCCCTGCTCCAGCCTCGCCGCACGAGGGCTCGGCCTGCCCCCGCGGAGGGCTCCCCACTCGCAGGGCGCCTCCGTCCCGGGGCGCCGGCCTCTCCCCGAGCACAGCCCCTTCCACGCACGTTTTGATGCCGTTTGTCATGCAACGACCTCCAAGGATCGGCACAAGTCTGTGGGGAATATGACACAGAAACGGATGCAGCAAGGCATAAGGAACGGAGCTCTCCTCTGGCTAAGCAAACCACTCATCCCATTACAGAGAGAGAATTGCCTTGTTAGTGAAACATCTACTGACTTAAAATTATAACTGCATATGTTTAAGATTCAATTAGTGTATTATCTGAATGCTTTGTCAAAAATAGCCAAAAATCTGGTCCGTTTCCTCTCCAAGCCTGCTGTTTCAAAGAAAACAAAATATACCAGTAGAAGCAGTGTCAGGAATGAAACACTCATTCTTTCTGAAATGCAGCGTTATTCCTAGGATCGCATCCACAGAGCTGGAACACACTTATTCACATAGTGCTTATTTTTGATGCTCCAATATCCCAGCAAGCAGCAGCGTAACTCAGTCCAACAGGCTCCAAACAGCACAATAAGCTCACAGGGCCACATAATACACAAAGCAATTCTGCTACTTTTTGGTTCAAAGCCGTAGCACTCCCCTTGCTGCCTATTGGAGAGGCAACCGCAAACATGCTCCAGGTGCAAGCCTGCTCCAGGTCAGAGCTTTTTGGAGGCAGAATATATAGAAGCAAAGATGGAGGCACTGAACCATGCCTGCTTGTCCACCGCCTTTTAATTTTTGTTCCTGCAACAGAGTCGGCTGAAGAATTCTCCAAAAAACTGTCTCCAAGGCTGCAAGTCTTTAAAGACCTCTTTTGAAGCGCTGGCGACCAGGTGACTGCAAAGACTCATCTACAAACAGTCATACAAAGACTTGCTGACAGTTGTCTGGAGAAGTCCTCAGCTGGCACAGTAGGAACAGAAAGTGCTGAAGATCACGATGTGTCTGTTCTGCATTTTGCCATCATTTGTGTCTCCCTTTCCAGGAGGCTCCCTGGTAATTCATGCCTTGGAGGGCATGATGCAGTCATCAAAAGCCATTAAAAATATGCAAACTTCACCCAGGAACAGGAACCAGAAAAACCTAAATACAAACCTGGGTTAATGTGACCCCTATGCCTATGCTTCAAGGAAGAGGACAACAGCAAGGCTTGCTGTAAGCAGCTATAACCCAAATAATGGTATCCGCGAAGCTGGGGTTTGTGGGCATTCGCGGGCCGCACGCACCTCCCCACCAACAGTGCACATGTGCTCAGAGACTCAGGTCCAGCCACTGAGTCCCACCACCTAATCCACTGACAGCAAGTTCTCCTATTTGAGAGGTATCTCCATTTCTCCGCACCCACCCAGCTTTGCTGTATGATACACGGTCCGAAGTGCCACACAGTCCTGGATTATTAGAATATTCAATCTAAATGAGTGGCATTAATACACAAGAAGCTCGTTTCACTCACCAAACTGCCCAAATACGATGCAAGCCCGTGGCATGGGATTAGTGACCAAAGACAGCCACCCACTGCAGCCATCCAGAATAAACCTTTGCCTACCAGGCACCTAGAAATTGCTTCCTAAACGAGTACTTTCTCTTAAGTGGCACCAACATTGATTTCACACATTACAGAACAAATATCCAAAGAAATTATGTTTGCGGAATTTAACGCTGTGCCATGAAAACGCATGCCACTGCCGATACCTCACCTCGCAACATCGTAAGATTGGCATCAGCCCACAGAGCAAACAGCGTTAAAACAACATTCAGGGCGGGAGGGAGGACGCTGTTGTGATTCAGAGGCCGAGAGCCGTAAATCAGGATTCACCCATTCCCCCTCAGCCTGGACTCGGTCACGCCTCAGCTCTCCACCCGCAAAACGGACTAACGGCCTTCCTCGACAGCACTTTTGGTCTGTCCGGCAGGCAGCAGCATGGCACCTCTGGCTACACGGTCCACGGGTACGCTGCCAGCCTCTTCCTCAGCCTTCGCCCAGAGCCCTTCGTGTCTCTGCCCATAGCATTCCTCCCCTTTCAAACCTGTCACTCTAAAACCACCTCGGCAGCTGCCTGAAGTCACAGGCTTGCCTTCAGCCAAGGGTACACTGAGCCACAGGCTACACACGAGGAAAAACCCTCCAGAAACAGGGCTACGTCTCTTAACAAGACAAGTGGGATCACGAATACACTCAAAGGGATCAGGACTTGTTTACATTAAACTAAAGAAATTTCCTCATATTGGGCTTGATGCACACTGACAGGGCTGCAGCAGGATCGCTCACGTAAGCGTGCTCTGCTCAAGCAGAAGCAGGGGTTACCAAATCTGGCATACTGTACTTTGTTGGTAGAGCGTTTTGGAAATTTTCCTAGAGTCAATGACTAAATAAGTCCTTCTCTTGATTTTAAATTGGAGATAAATGCTGTGTGTCGCACTGGCAAGCACACTAAAGCAGCTGGAAGCACAAAGACAATATGGGGTATTTTAGGCCTTTGTTATCTCATTTTTTACCCATGGCATGTTCAACAACTAAAGAAAGCACTGAGCAAATCTCTGTCTTACCAGATAATATCGCAGGCCTCTAGCGTCTTAAATCCCACGTTTCGCCACTGGCATGGCCTCACCCGACACGAGGGCTGGCTCGGGCAGAGCGCGCAGCGAGACGCTCACGGTACAGCCCCGGCTGCTCTGCGCCACTCGCCTCTCGCCGCCTGCAAGGTGCTGCTCACCCTCATCTAGCGAGGGCATGGGGGGCCGGGGGGGCTTTATACATGGAAACACAGAAATAGAGGTGCCGCTACCAGCATGTTGCTGTAACTGCAAAGCAGGGCCAATATATTCCTGCTCTAAAGTCAGTTTAGATTCAATGCCAGGATAAGGATAAGCTTTCAGAATGCAATCTAAATTCATTTTGCTTTGGAAACATAAGGAGACTATAACGTTAAAATGGGAGCCTACAATGATTAAAATGATGTTATGATAAAATGGGTTATGATCTCCATCAGAATGGTACTGTCCGTATTATTATCAACGTATATAAAAGCTAATTAATGTTCATACTAGTTTCCTGCCCCAGACAGGATTTGAATACATTTAAAATGTGAAAGCTTATGTTTCAAATAGCGCAGCTGGCTTCTGTTCTCTCTTTAGCTGATACGTTGCCCAAGCAAGAAAGGTTGCTCATAAGGATAGCAATACTTAATTTTACATTTTTACTATCAAATTTCTTCAAACCACATGTTCTCTACCGCCGGTTATACTTTGTTTACAGAGACATCAGTTACAGATATGCAACTCTGTACCAAACGATTATTTTACTAGAAGTCTTTGCATGGACAAAAGACATTTGATCAAGCAATAAGTCTGCCAAATTACAAAGGCTGCAACATGGAAAAAAAGCCAGGTCATATAATGAGACCACAAAATATGCCAGAACAGAAATGGCAATGCTTAAATACCAAGTTGTTTGCCATTAGCGATTATCTACAGACTTTCCATGTCATTAAAGATACCAAGATGTGGTTCCTGGAGCACTGACACACACATAATGGACTAGTACAAGTGTTCTTCATGAGAAAACAATATACGGCTCCTTATGCAAAAAAGCCAAAGCCTTAGCTCAGTAAATAGATTCAGTCAGGTACAACTGTCACGACTGCGCAGAACCAACCATTATGGTTTTACTTGCTTCCTCATAAAGATGCATTAGCACGCAGCTGCAGAGAGGAAGCGGCGGCTTTGCAAGGGCATTCTCCCCAAGTACTCTTTTTAAAATTAGAAACCAAGCTATTACAAATAATTCCAGCACAAAAATGCATGTCTGTACATAAACTCAGCTCATAATACATAGTACAGACATCAACCAGACAAGCTTACGCTGGCCTAGGACATTCAGCATTGCACGGCAGAAACTTATTCAACAGCCTCCATTTTTAGCTGTACATCTGCAGCTAGGAAAGACTTTTTTCCCCCAAAAAGCAAAACATATGCAAATATCTGTCATCAAAAAGCACGTATTTTTTTTAGAATGTCACAATTACCTAGCCGCAATGAAATGCTGTAATTTGTTGACCAGCTCCTTACAGACTTCAATAATGACCTCAAACCCTTGGATAAAACTGCAAAATAATTTTCCCCCTTTAAATGTAATTTTGTAACGCTTTGATTCCCACCCTTCACCAGGCTGAAGGGCTCCAACAAGTTACTACATGTTTCAAGTACAGCAGTTAAAACAAAGTGGAAGCCACAAAGGACAGCTGTGGGAACTTTCCAGCTAACAAAAAAAGGTGACAAATGTCAGAAATGTACTTCTCGCAGAAAAGTGTTAATTTAAAAACGCAAACAGCTCAAAATGCAACATTTTTGTGTTATTAAGACAGTTAAGCTAAAGGGTTTAAACACAGATGTACAAGGGAGGAAAGAAAAACAAAAAAAAAAACAACTTTGCCATCAACTTCAGCTCACCTGTATGTTTTGTGGCATACACATATATAGGCAGCAATACATGAAGCAGTGAATTCAAGCAGAATAGGAGTCAAAAATAACCAGCGTTATTGGAATATATCTTGAAGCATTAGCCCTACAGGCCTATACCTACAAAGTCTGGCTCCTGCAGGCACAGGATGACGTTAGTGGCATTCCTGCCTCTGCACTGCCTCCTCCTCATCATCCTGAAAAACATCCCAATAAAAACACCGCCTTGCCTGAACCAAGCCGTTGCGCAAGGACGAGTGCCCAAGCTGGGTTTCTCTACTCATTTCCCTACTAAACATAGTCACGACAACCAAATATCCATTCAAAAGACGAGCAGGAAGAGGTCACAAGGCACACCTCACGCCAGTATAAAATACCACACCTCAAGCATGTACGGGAAGACACATTTTGCTGGATGCCATCTGCAACTCCAGCAAAAGTAACATCTTAATGTGACATGTGCGTGCACATGCATACCCTCAAAATAGTCCAGGCACCTAAGTGCAGCCACTACAAAACACTTACAAGATTACAAAACAGTAAACTTCTGGAGGGTTTGGCACCTAAAGAAAAATTTATGATAGACTTGAGCATACTAAAGGACTCTGAAAAAATCTCTGGATTAAAGCACATCTTGTTTACCTTGAAACAAGCTACAAAGCTATGTGAAAAATGATACTTGCTGCCCAAACTATGACCAAAAAAGCAAGCAGCTTCATTTTGAAGTCTGTACCTCGCTCCCTTTGACCACTCTAAGGTACCTTTTTCTCCCCTGAGCAGGACCAGATGATGAAATGTGTCAGCTCCCAGCTGCCATCTACACTAAGTAACTCTGACCATCACTCCAGCAGCTGTGAACAAGGGAAGAAATGCTGGTACATTCCTTTTTTTTTTTTTTTTTTTTTAATTTTCTTTAAAAATGCATGGATCCTTACCTTGCAGTATGGTGTGCCTAGGCCCATCATGGCTCTAAGAAGCAGTGGCTGATATGGTGCAGTTATTTTGATCCAGGCATTTTTTTATTTCACAAGAATGAAGAGAGAACTCTGGAGAAGGGTGAATTTACACACAAGTGTGGTTATCGTTATGTTCTGGCTATCTGACTATTTTGCACCGAGACGGATCATCTCTTCCTTGCTGTGGTCGAACAGCCCTTTCACAAATACTCGGCAGGTTGCACATTAATATACACCTTAGTATTATCTAGCAACAATACGAGGAGGGGAGGAATCATGGGACTTCACGCCATGCAAAATTAACTTGTAGGCAGTACGTGTCCATAAGACACAGGTTCGTTACCCCTATTTTATACAACAAGTTCAGGGACCACATCTCAGATGATTTTACCTGCCTGAGAGAAAGATGACACAAAAAGCTAGTCTTGTCAATTGAAGGATTCGGAAATAAATGAAGGACACAACATCATTTGGAAATTTAATCAGTTTTGTCAGGAGGCGATTTATTTGTTACTGTTGTGCTCATTTTGTTTTTAAGTACATTCAGTTGCAAGTCCAGCCCTTGCCCTGCCAATTTTCATGATTTTAACATCTGTTTAAAATTATTTTAAACATCTGTTTAACGCTGCTTCTCTGTGACCATAATAAAAATGAAACTGATGGTCAGTGGAGACCTGTCAAACACAGGAAATATTGGGCAGAGGGAGGGAGAGAAAGAAATGGTCCTTTCAGTTCCAGTCACACTACATTACTCTTCGCAATCAATGACAACAAGCAAAATACCAGGAGACAGGATGAGGTTTTGAAGTTAATAGCAGCCGAGGTGCACACACTAACAATTTATCTAGGCTTCATTACCTCCATGCATGCATATGCATGTTTATAAGGGCAACACAGAAATAATTCTGTTGTGTTGTCCAAAAAGGGCCAGAGTTGGTGACACTAAAGTCACAGTAAGTTTTGCACTGGGTCAAGACTACCCAGAGCCTGTACCTGCCTCAGCCCTACAGCAAGCTTTCCACCGATTTCGGCGATGTGGGCGTAAAGGCACTAAGCGCTGCGGCTCCTAAAATGTGACTATGTAGGCTTTACCTTTATGCAACTTCTCATATTATTTTTGTTTACAGAAACCTTTCTCAGTGCCTTTCAAAGACAGAATGATGCATTTCCCATGTAAACACATGTAACTACAATCAGCAATTAGGTACAGGAGAGCTTGCATCAGCTGCCGAAAGACACCAGCAAACAGGAGGTCTCCGCAGCGCCAGCTGGGACCGGCGGATGCTCACCCGACCGGGGTTGGGAGCACGAGTCCCACTGCCTCGCTGCCCCCGACATGGCAGGACGTTCAAACGTAACAACACAGCAAGGGACTCTCCAGCTCTAAACAGAAAGGGAAGTTAGTAACTACCGAGACCACCTGCATCTGCAGGTCCACAGGCATCGCTGGGAGACCTGCGAGGAAGGTCTCAACCGGTAAGGCAAGTGTGGAAATGAGGTGCAGCGCCCACAGAAATTTAGTTTCTTCCAAAATAATTTTCCAAAAGCCAGGTAAACTTCCATGAGTGAGAGGAATATTCTGTGGGATTTTATCCTCTTTGTAGTGCTCTGACAGGAACGATTGTCTGCGCTTCTGCTGTCTGGAAGCATCAGCGGAGACCTGGGAGATTTAAAGCATACTCGCCACAACTTTGACTAATAAACTTTCCCTTAAAAGTTAGCAAAAGGCAAACACACAAACGCAGGGCAAGTGTGAGTGATTAACAACATGCCGTGCAAAGAAGTGCAGGCGGCTGGTGGGAAGCACCGTCCATCCTCCAGCCCCTCCGAGGACGGGGGGAGGTGAGTCTGGAGAATAAAACCACATCTTCACAAAGCTACAGCACAGCCCAATCTGCACCAGCACTACCGCTTAAAAAGCAGCCACACCAGACAGGCAGCTGACCTGACTGATGCATTCACCCCTTGACAGCTTTGGCAGAGAGGAAAAGAGACTCACGAGGAGAAGGAAATGGCAACCCAGAACACAGGCGCAAATGAAGAACTGAAGCAAGCGGGTTTCCTCAAACAGTATCTGCGAGGGGCACCAAAACTTCTCCTCATGCCCCGCCATGTGCACATAGCCAGCCTTGAGCTGCGTGAATGAAACACATACCCAAAAGTCTAAGGCCACCCACTTGTTAAAACACTCATCTCTGCTCACTCTGAACTCTAGTTTATATGCATAAGCTTTTATCACATATAATTACACTCTCACATAAAACACTAAAACTTATCAAAATGGAAAAAAATCAACAACAAAGCAATAACTCTTAAAACTGAAAAAAACCATCAATCCTTAGAGCTCAAAGCAATTTGCATGCCTGCCATAATCAACATTCACTACATAGGTGCTAGACAGAATGAATGGATAAAAGCATTAAGACGTAGAATATATTTTGTAATACTTTTATAATGATGACTGGATAATTTAGAATATTAAAAGGTTTACAACTGCACTGGCACATCACTACATGCAAAGCTTACAATCCTAAGTGTTTAATTTTTATGATTTTATTTTAGGCTGTTCTTGGCTTAACATTTGTTCATTCAAAAATGGGTATTTGGGAGTTACTAAAGAAAGCAAGGCAAGGAAGGAATTCATGCAGAAATGAATGATGGTAGAAATGCACTTCCTGTGGTTAAATGATTTAAGGGTTTCTTGTGGCACCACTGATGAGGTAGCAATTACAATCACTTGGAAATGAATTCAAGCAACCTACATGAACAAAATCAGGAATGCTAAAGTCAAACTGAGCTCTGCTGCCTAAGAAGTACCTGAAGAGAACGCAGCCAAACAGACAGCACTGATAATCTCTTTGAAGGCAGAAGCACGGCAACACCTTAGCACCTTCAGCCATTTCAAAAAAGAAGCAATAATAAAGTCTTTCTTTCTTCAGAGCCTGTATGAGAAATGGCATGATTAGTTTATTATCTGGTTGAACGCTCTGTGTGCTGCTAAATGCTGTCAGTGAGAGAAGCCAAGAATGAAGACAGCAAGGAAAAGGCTTACTCAGAGAAACGTGTTTAAACTTTCAGTCTGTGCGCTCGCTAGTCTTCCCCTATACGATCTTCTCCTCACCAGTCAAGAAAGTCATGGATCCAGAGGAAAGCACGTGCCACGGAAACCATGATTACAAGCAGAGAAGAGCTCTCAGTTTGAGAGCCAGCCTCTCTGAAGCATCACAACCGAGACCCGAGCCAGCAGCGAACACGCCAAGACAGTCACACGCAACGAGTTTCTGGGTCCTGCTTCAGAGGAAGCACCACCATCAACTTCAAACATTCCCTTCCACTCCTCCAGGAAGATCTGATGAAAAAGCTGTGGAAAACCACAAGAGATGCAGCAGGAAGAGTACAGGTGGACCAACATATCCTTTGTTAACTGACAGGAGATGTGTACCCACAAAGGAAAACCCATCAGCCTGTCACACCACGTCTCGGCCCACAGCCTGAAGAGGAGCGCCTGAGCCACCACCGACACTGCAAGCAGCCCAGAAGGAGGCATGCTGTGAAGGCATAACAGCTTTCTGAGGAGCCTCATCCCTCAGCTTTGGAGGGTATCACGAGAAGAAAAGGGAGAACATTAAGGTCACAGCCTTCCATTGTTTTCTATGGCAATACGGATTTCCTCAAGATGGGATCCGCTTGGCTTAAACCTGTATTGCCCTTTACCACTGCTGCTGAAGCAAAATCCTCTCTGCAAAATTTTAGCAAAGTTTTAAAACTACAGACAGTAAATTTAAGGACTTCATTAAACGCTTGAAAAGCACTGAAAAGCTACAGTTCTGGTCTTCCACAGCATACGTAGTTTTAATAATAATGCTTGCAGTTTAGATGTCAGTATACAGATCCCACCTGAATCTTCTGACTCAGGAGACTCGCTCTGCGCACCGCAGAGCAGGACGAAGCCTCGTTGCGTGAAGCGTCTCATTCACTGTTCACAAGCACCACATCCAAAGAGGAGGATGTCCGAGGGACGCGTAAGGCGACAGGCTATAAACACTGCCTGCTGTTAATTATGAAAACGTGCTATAGACAGTGACAGGCCACACCATGCTGTTTTCCCTTAAGAAGCCGTTTTATGCTTTTTCCATTCAAAACTCTCTTCAAAACGCTACGTAGAGGCCCTGCACGAGTGGAAGGCTCTCTTGGAAACGGGTGAACAAGGAGACGGGGAGGGAGCCTTGCGTTTTGGACGAAAGCGGCGCTTGAACGAGGGCCGGCTGCAGGCGACGGGAGGGTCGAGACTCGCCGGACACCCACGGTGTGGGTCACCGGCAGACCGCATTAAATTAAAAATAGCAGACTGAAGCATGCAAAACGCATAGCAGTTGGTAGGACACGCGGATAAATCAGGGCGTGCGAACCGTAATATCAATTTACGAAATATTTCCAAGCGCTTTTCGCTTGCAGCGATAAGACACGCCTGGATGCCGCTCACAGCTGCCCGCCCGGCGCTAAATTTAACGCGCTCCGAGGTCTAACGCCGCCGCGACGGCCCAGCCCCGGGCCGCTCCCCCGGCGAGGAGCCCCCCCCCCCCAAAAAAAGCCGCTTCCCCGGCGAGGAGCCCCACCCCCCAAAAAAAGCCGCTCCCCCCGCGAGGAGCCCCCTCCCCCCCAAAAAAGCCGCTCCCCCGCGAGGAGCCCCCCCCCCCCAAAAAAAAGCCGCTTCCCCGGCGAGGAGCCCCCCCCCAAAGCCGCTTGCGGGCGCGCCCCGCCGCCGCCCCGCCGGGAGGCCTCCGAAAACAAGCCGCAACATCCCCCCCACGCACAGACCGCGTCGGATTTCTGCTGGGAAAAGCCAAACCCGGGGGATGACAAGGGAGGGAAGCGCTGCATTTGGTGTGGGAGCGCGGGGGGAAATGGCAGCTTCAGGGGGCTGCGGAGGAGGCACCCGGGCCCCGCCGCCCCAGCGCGGCCCCCCGCCGCCTCGGCCCGGCGCGGCGCCCACCTGGTCGGCCAGCTTGAGCACCGCCATGCTGCGCGGCTCCGCGGGCGGGCGGCGAGCGCGCACCGCGACCGGCGCGGCGCGGCGGCGGCGGCTCCGCGCCGGCGGGGCGGGGCCGCCCAGCACAGCCCGGCCCAGCCCAGCCCAGCCCAGCCCGGCCCGGCCCGGCCCGGCCCCGCCGAGCCCAGCCCAGGAAGCGGGGGCGGCGCCGCCTCCCCCCGCCTCCCCCGGGCCGCGCCGCGCAGCGCCACCACCGCCGCCTGCCGCCGCCTTTGTTCCCTGCGGAGCGGAGCCGCTCGCCCCTCCCCCCCGCGGCGCGAGGGGCGCCCGCCATGGCGGGGGGGGGCGCCATTGCCGTGTGGGGACGGCGCCGCCCCCGCCGCCCCTTCGCTCCGAGCCGAGCCGCATCGGGCCGGAACCGGGAGCCGGACCGGGACCCCCCCGCGGGACCCCCCCGGCCCTTTCCCCGTGCGCGGCGCGGGGAAGGTGAGTGCCCGGCGTGGCGCCGACCGTTACGAGGCCTGAAATGGCGCCGCGGGTGCCGCCCCGGGCCTCCCTGCGCCCCTGCGCCCCGGGCAGCAGCTTCCTCCCGGCCCTCGGAGCGCCCCCCGAGCACTGCGCAGGCCAGAGGCAGGTCTCCGGCCAAGTACTCCAGGTCTCTACAAAGAAGCGTGCGGAGCAGCGCCGGCGGGGGCCAGGAAGGGCCCAGCAGCCGCCCCCGGCCCGGCGCTGCGGGGGAAGGAGAGCTGCTGGAGGTGCCGCGGCACCGCCGCTCCCCCCTCCCGTCCCCCCTCCGACCCGGAGCCCAAGAGCAAGACTATAGGGCCAGGCACTTAAAAAGGAACAGCAAAAAAATACTCCCAAACCTCCACTGGATCCATGCATTAGAAAGTAAATTCCTTCCTGCCCCTTACAGGTGACCAGCTGAATTTCTGAAGCAAGGGATGTGATTATAATCTTCACCATAATGCAGAGCAACAAGAGTTACGAACACAGCGAAGGTAACATGGGCAATTCCTTTTTTCCCCAGGGACCCATAACCAAAGGGAAGAGGATTTAACATTCCCGCTTCTGTCTTGCACACAAAGGCCAGGCTGGGCTTTGCTATTTTCCCCACAAGTTAGATGCTGCAGTAACGAGCTCCCTTACGTCCAAGCCCCAGACAGCGTAACTTTCGTTTATGACATTTTGACCCTTGATTACAGAATAGGGTAGCCTTTTGTAGCTAAAATAAGGGAAGTGTCTTCTATAGAAGAAAACCAACCCAAGAAGGAAACAGATGTTAGTTTCAGGCTTCTGAGGCATTATTATAAACAGGGATTAAAAATAATATACAAGCTACAGCACACATTTTGACACCTATTTTGAAAGGGTCTTAACAGAAAAACTATGTTAATATAAATCCACCTTTTAATGAAAAACTAAAAAGAAGCAAGAGAGAATCCAGTAACTGTTAAGAATGTATGAACTCAGGCAGTTTTTCCTTTAATAGCTTAGCCCCTTACAGTCTTATGTCAGAACACCTAGAAGCATTCAGCTTGCATCAGCAGATTTGTTCTGTGTCAAAACATGTGCTGAGGAGGGCAGTCGGCAGTGCTGTACTGCTGTCCAATGTGGACCTGAGGCTTTTCTGTGTCCCGCTGATTCAATCCAGAAATTCTGCTTTAACAGTCAGCTCCCAGACGCTGTTGAAACACGCACTTACCCCATAGAGGTCAAAAGTAAGCAGACGTTAACTTCCAGCTGAGAGCAAGCAAAAAGAGGAGGAGGGAAAATGCAGGGAACTTTTAGCATTATAAGGAAAGGTCTGTTTTGTTATTTTCAATGTAAAGGCCTATTTCCAAGGACTTAGCATTCACCATAACATTTTTCCCCACATTAAAACTTGAGGAATACATAAGGAAATTGATTTTCCAGATTTGCTATGGGCTCCCCTCACTTTCTGACTAAAGCATCTGGCACAAAGCCCTGTCTCTTCCTTGGGATCCCTGATAATGCCTCATCAGAGAGCTAAGCTGATGTATGCCATCTGAATGGAAATCAGCTGACAGGAGGCGGCCAGTTCTTTGGGAGTAAATAATTGAGCTAGATGCAAGATAGTTTTAAAACACTTTTCACAAGTTTTTTGTTCCCAACCAGCACACACTAGTTCCAGCCCCTCTTTCCTAGGCTACGTCTATTGTAGCAGGACTAACCATCTGTGTAAGATGTTAGCTCTTGGGAAGGTCCCTCAGACATGCGGTACAGTGGAAGGGGCTTGCGTACCATATTGACAGGGCAGCATTCACTTTAAAGAAGCCCTTACCGTTATATTTATACCATCCATTTAAAATGCCATTTGCATTAACTGCAAAAATTAGTTACAGTGCTACAACTGTTACTTATAAAGGCCTATCTGGACACACTTTTGATGGCTACATTAAAAGAAGTTTATGTTGACTGGAAAGATGGAACGATATACCAAGGCCACATCCCCATTTTAGTCCTCTCAGCAGCACCAGCATCATTCGAGATCGAAAGACAAGAAAGCACACCCATCGGGCTAAATGTCACAGAATCCAGTGGTTGACCCTGATCAGAGTTCATAAAAAGCCAAGACGAATGGATGTGTCTTATAACCCACTAGGAATGAGAGGAGACTAGAATTAGTGTTTTAAGAACACCAGCTTCACATTTGGGATAGACTTTGCTCCAGGTGATTTGCTGGAGCCAAAGAAGTCTCAACAACCTGGCAGTTAAGGTCTAGTCAATGGGAATCCCTTTGAAGTCAGCACCGCAGGTACCCTGGAGAGAGGCAGCCAACAGTGGCTGCCTCATCTAGGAGCTCTCATCCACATTAGCAGTAGTTTCTGAGCAAACTTCAAACTTAGTCCCAGGCCATTCAGTTCAAAGGCAGCAAAGATGCAAATGGTTGTGACAAGATCTGCAATGGAAACATCAGGACAACCCATGGGCAGGAAATCATGTTGTTATTCAGTGCTGTAACAGCAGGACCTAGAAGGCTGTAGTGCAGAGTGTAGGAAGCCTCTGAGGTCTTGAGCTATTTCTAAGGGTAAACGTGTGGATGCTTTCAATTCACAGAAGTTAGAGATGTCACCGGATCTTGTTAAGATTCCCAGTAGTTTTCTAGCCATTGGACAGGAAGAGGACTAAAGACAAAAAAAACATATAGATGATACTCATGTCTACACATTGACATTAAAAAAGAGGGGTAACAAACTTGTGTTTACAAAACTTAATTCCTCACAGTAAAGATTCCAAGATTTCTCTGAAAGTACAAACCGGAAATGATGTCAAGGTGATATCCTCCTCTCCCATTCACAAAATATCACAAGCAACTACATGACTTGTCATGCAAAATCAGCTTTTTTTTTTTTTGGTCCCCCCTGAGATATTTTACTGACCTGCATCTTAGTCCTGACTGGTACCTAACAGTAATTTCATATCTGTGAAATGATGCAGCATGCTAAAAGTGCTCACCTGCCTTTTCTGTGAAGAAAGGGTTGGGCACAAGGGCATTCAAATTCAGAGCTAGTTTTTCAAGTAATGGTCATCTCTGCAACTCTTAAACCTATAGCATTATGTTGCCTTTCTATACTGAGGCACTAACAAGTCTCATCAAAACCGGTGTGCAACAGCCTTAATGGGAATATGCTTGAGCTTGCCAGATATTGTCATCTTGGATTAAAACTGCATTTGGCAGAGGAGAAGGCCCTCAGGCCACACTGCGCCTTGACAGGGGAGCTGAAAGAAACACAGTCAGCATGGATGGTGCTTTTGCTCCTTGTCGATCTGTGCTCAGTCCTAAGAGGATCCTGTGAATCCAGTCAAACCGCTCTGTGAGACAAAAACACCCCCTCCATTATAAATTTTAAAAAGTAAAATATGAATATGAAGCCTTGAACTTTAGCATTTAGGCAGCTTCTGACCAATAGTAGGCAGGAACCAAATTACCCCAATTATTTTGCAGTTGTCCATACTGAGACTTCTTGATCTTCTGGCCACAGCAAAATAGGTCTGTGTAGGATACTGGCCTGCTCTAATAGGCCTCTGTTTTGTTTTGTTTTTAAGTTAGACAGTTCTTCCAGTTCCTTCGGAAACTGCATGAAGGTCATTTGCTATCAGCAGTCATATGCACACGACTAGCCACTTCCTCATTCAGATTTTGTTTCAGGAAAGCACTTAACATACTTATCTCCAATTGTACTCAGTAAAACTCTTAGGAACACTTAGATTTAAGCATGTGCCTTCAACAGAACTTTAGCATCATCTTAAATGAACTGTCCTTTATTAAGATCTCACATGCCACTTTCACATGGTGTAATAGTACAAGTCATGGTTTGGGCACTGACTTAGGACTCGGGAGACTCAACACAATTCTCTTTTTTGCCACAGTGTTCCCGTGTGATCCCAGGTGAGTGACCTTACCCGTTTCTCAGCTTCCCATTTGTAAAAGGGATCTCTCCTACCTTGCAAGGTGAGGCACTTGGGCACCGCTGGGTGAAGGACCTCAGGTAAAGGTCACTGACTGTAGCTATGAGCATCACTGCTGTCACAGATTCAGCATTATTGTTTCTGCGCAGGATCAGTAATACAATGTCTGGGAGCTGTACCAGAGGAAAAGAAAGCAACCTTGTTGTAATAAATACATTTGCACTGTTCTTAAATGCCACAGACAAACGGGCCTCTAGTGGGAAGTGGGTGAAGAGAACAAGCCCAAGAGCACAGTCAGTTCTCTCTACATGACCATTCCCCTCCTGCAGCAATGCACATTCGTCTGCAAATTATCTCCTGGATCTCCACATGCATTTCTACATCTTAGACAGATAGATCGCTACAGTAGGCCAATGTTTCCGCAGTTCAGCAGGATGTGGTCACTTTAAGGCACCAGGAGTCTGCACCACCACCCTGCTCTGCTGCACAGTGAAGAGAGGCAGGACAGGGCTCTGCTCCCTTTCGCTCTCCAAAGTCAGGCCTGCTGCTCTACTTCAGCAGGGTAATCACTCACAGATGGAGGGTGTGATTGCTCCTAGACACATGTTTGGCTGCTGCCTTGTAAAGAAAAAGCTGAAGTAAATACACTCGGCACATCCCTTAGCTGTGTTTATTTGCCACTGTTGAGCATGGATGAAAGACGGACCTGATAGCAGAAGAGACATCTTATCTCTAACCTTTTCTGATGGCTTCAAAAATAGAGTGCGCCTTTCTGGTCTCTAGCTGTTGCCTACCCATTAGTAGCAGCATATATACATCCTACTGCGCTTTCTTCCACCTTACAGTCGCAGTGGGAGTCATATTAAAGAAGAGTGATGTATAGGCATCGTTATGAGACTGCACCAGTAGAAACAAGCAAAATCATAGAGAGCTGCATGGATTTGAAATAGGAAGGCAAACACTTCTGTTCAGCATAAAAGAAAGAGCCACAGTAGGAGAGTGGGCAAGCACAACAGCAGGGATGGTAAGTAATTACTGCTGTCACCATTTCCCTCTCCAAAATGCTACAGAGTGTGGGGGCAGTGGTGGGGCACCTCAGAAGATGCTGCAAGCTGCCTGTCATTGCCCTCTTGAAGTTATCTCCCTTTTGTTTTGGTACACTTTATTTTAAGAAGACAGGTGTTTGTTGGCTTTTTTCCCCAAGGGAGCTTTCTTCCTACTACCTCATTATTTTTTTCTCCTAGATCTACTTGTTTAATATTTACATGCAAAAAAGAAGTACAAAATGAATCAATCCACAGATAAGGGCACAGAGGGGAGAAGAAGAGGGCATAGCAGCATCTTCTCTTATCCAGACGCAGGCCTCCTGTCATTCCAAACACTTTTAAATTATACTTCTGCAGACATGCTGGTGAGGCACAGAGAGATTTAGACATATGATGCAATTGGAAACTGTGAATTTGAAGCTGAAGTCATAGCTATTGCAGCCTTCTGCTGCGTTAACCAAAAGGAATAAACACTCCCCTATATGTTAAGGTATACTTACAGTTCATCCCAGCTAGCACCTCTCTTGCAGATGTCCATGTCCCGCTGAGGTGAACTAGTACTAGGTGTCAAAATCAGGAGAAGAATTAAGGCAAATGACAACCAGACAGGCTAAACTGGGGCAATTCCTTTCTGATTACCCCAGTCTAGAAGTGCATCTATGCAAAAAATGAGGATTTCCCTGACAAGAGTGGCAATAGGACTACCCCATCTGTTCTTGGAGTAATGTGTCAGTGGCCCATGCAAATGTGTATCTCTCCCTACCACAGATCCCACACAAGAGACTGCAACAAAATTTTCAACCACTTGTCACATAGCCCCATGCTTGATTTAGAAACCAGATATGTCAGCAGAAAAACATGTTGATTTTCACAGGCTTTGGACAAGGTTGCACACGAAGCAAAGAGGACAGAACAAGTGAAAAAAAAGCTTATGATGTTTTCTTTGCTGCCTTGTATTTCATGAAGAAGGCTAGAGAGATTTGGGTTCTTTTCCTGTTTGAGGGTTTTATCTCTTATGCTTTCTTCCTGTGAAATACCAAGTTCTCTGGTTCTGCTTGAAGTTTCCCTTAAGAAGAATAAAAACATTGGACACTTCCTCTCACTCTCATACAGCTGCTGGCCTGGCTGTGGAGTCTGGTTATCTTTACCAAAACAGAGACTCTATACCAGCCGTTTCTAAGGTGCTGCAGTTAAAAAAGGGTCAGCAAAAACAAGTCAGTGAGAGGAAAGTTCAGTATTTAATTTTCTCTTGTCAGCCCCATTCCATTTATGGGTATATGCAAGGTCTTAAATCTCCTGTATCATTAATCACTGGTGGAATCTTCTAGGGAAAACATGAAGAGAAGATAAAAACAAGAGAAAAGTACTTTTAGGGTTTCCTCATGCATAGTGTAAGTATATATGAGTATAAAGTGCTCAAATCTCTTTTTTTTGAAACTCAGGGCAACAGTCTTTGGACTTTAAAAACAGCATCTTCCAGTAATTGGGGTCGAAAGTGATCCACTATCTTTGAAATATATATTTTTTAATTTAAATCTGTATTTTTCACTGACTTACATTTTAAAGTATGTCTGACCTTTCAAGAACTTAGCAAACGGACTCTGCAGGAGTCCTTCCTATTACACTGAAGGATGCTGTGTACCCCTTTGAGTGCAATATCAGGTAATCGTGCAAGTTACATGTATCTAATAATTCACACTCATAGAAGGATGTCATTGACAGATTTCAGATGGACACTCCTGGGCAATTAGGAACACCACACCAGCCACCATTTGTATATTCATTTCACCTAAATAACATATCCTACAGCAATTAGTTATTTGTAATCCCTAGCTTTGGAGTCTCTTTCTTACTTCTATCCTCAAGACCAAATCCACTGAAGTCTTGCATTAAAATTAAAATCCCAAATTCTAATCACAGTCACATCAGAACATTATTGTTATTTTAAGGTAAGAAAATTTCATGCCATTGGTCTTTTCATTTCACGCACATGCGCAATATTCACTTCCGCCCTGTACTAGAGACAGCCAGTGGGTCACCGATGGATACATTCCAGTAATGTAAAAACTATCAGCCAAAACAGAATTAATTTTAGGAAGAAACAACCAGGTCAGCTGTCTAACATCAGTCATGGAAGCGAAGAGCAGCCCACAAGCTCAGTTAGGTAAGACTCCACGTCAATCCACCCTCAGTGGGCAGAAAGGAAGAGAAGGCCCGTGCCCGAGCCTCTGCCAGGACCTAGCAAGTCTAATTCCAGCTCTGAGACCCAGGTTAAATCTGGAACTGTTCTACTAGCAAAACCGTTCTCCAGAACTCAACTATATTTTTACAGCATCTAAAAGCCAGCTCCAGATTTCATTTTTCACGTCACACAAAACAAGAAATCCTATCTCTGAAGTTGCATTTAATTAGAAGGGGTGGGGAAGCATACAGTGACTAACATGAAGTTGCCACCAAGGAGAGAACAGCACTGCGGTAGTTTCCTCTTTGATGTTAGGGTTTAACTCATAATCCAAAGGGAGTTTTTTTCCCCTTCTGTCAGAGAAGTTATGTGGCCAAGAGCTTTGTGGGGAGAATGATGTGACAGTGGATGTCAGTAACATTATTTTTGGAGGAATGCTGGAAGTCTGGATTAAATTCAGATCTGCTGGATGAAAGCTAATGGAAACATAAATCAGCCTAACAGACTGTAGTCCATGTTGCTTTATGGTTAAATATAAAAACACACTGTGCACAATATATCCCCTTGTAGAAAGGGAATGCTACACTAGGACCTTGCAGAATGAAGGACTGTGAAGTAAACCAGTTAAAATATCTGAACATGCTAAAATGTAGATGAGAATCTACAATCTGTTTTAAGGAGAAGAAAGGTGGGGGGGAACAAACAGAAGGATGCATATATTATGTTAAGGGCTTATTTCAAGCTAGTTAGATAATCATAGGCCATGTTAGAACTGAGAGATGTTCAAATTCTTCCTACAAGATAAATCATAAACAGGCCTTTTATATCCTTTTTCCATAGCAATATTTGGAAACAGTAGCTATCCAGTATTCAGGGTCACAGGACAAAGCCTAGAAGCTTGTCTGTGCAAACTGAAGGGACTGACTGGGCTCAGCTCATGCATCTACATGTGAAAGGCAGAAAGCCAGAGGAATAGCCAGAACAGCTCTGAAAATAAGCAGAAACACCAAGCTTTTTGGGCCACAGGAGAGGTGGGAGGAGCAGACCTGGAAACAGTTTGTTCTATGTTCAGAAACAAGTGTATCTATACTCTTTTGCAAATTTAAAAAAAGATCATGTGTCACATCAAACTCACAGGAGTTTCTTCTTGTATCACAAAAGCATTCTACCAAACCCAGATTTCATCCTACCACTCAGAAAGTAAGAGAAAACAATGTTTTACTTCTAATACTGCTAGCCTGGTCCAACTGCAGTTTGTATCCCAGTCCTTGGCTAACGGCATGAGCTGCTACACAAGCTGAATAGGACAAAGTTCCCATTCGGAAGAACACACTTTTGGAACATGAGGAACAAATGAAATCCAGTAGCACAGTATCTAAGTTTAGCTTTACAAAATTTTAGTTTATATACTTCATAACTGCTATAGACACTTTCATTTACAGACAGCATTCTTTCTGAAGTGCGTTTGCGTGTGTGTGTGTATGGTGCTTGAATTATACATTGTGAAATGTTTTATTCCTCATTCTTGCTACTTCCTTGCTAAAAACTCAGGTTTGATTTTTTTACAATGGTTCATACTGTAAGCCTGAGGGAGGAAAAAATCCATTTTTCTTTCTGTGCTTCAGTTAAAGATGGAAATAAGTAACATGAGCCATGAAAGGACTTTGATCCAGAACTAGGGAATGTAAATGCTTTACAGATGCCAAATAAGGATGTTTCAAAAGAAAAAGAAAACAAAGCATTCTCTACCCTAACCCTTTTCATTTCCAAACAAGGTAATGGAGGGAGAATTGTATAAGATTTTGATGCAAGTTACATTTGTCTGAACAGTTGTTCTGCTTTTAATAATTATCTAAGTTCATCTGGAATACACAACTGATTATTTTGACAGGGGCTTCTTGTGTTCCTGGTAGGGAAAAAGATGAATTTCTCTGGATCAGGAGTGTCTCTTAAAACCACATACAGAGTGAAGAGAAATGGGGTAAAAGAGGCAAGAATCTCTCCTTAACCGCAGTGATGTTGGTGAAATTATAACAACCTGCCTGGTGGGCAGACTGCCTGCACAGTGCGTCCTAGGAAAGGGCCCAGCAGGTAGCGACGCTGGCAAAGCCCACGCAGAAAATGCCCTGCAGGGAAAGAGCCTGTGCTTTACTGGTTTTATTTATAATGGCTTTTCGAATAGCGGCATGACCCTGCCTTGTCTTACAAACACAGCATCAACATCAATTCATCTTCATGTTCTTTTCCAAAACCCAGTCCTTGTGGTAAGAACTGCTGAAAGTCTTCAACAAGCGAATCAAAAAGATCCAACTGACTAAAACTGGAAGTGTTTACAACTAAACCCTGCTTTCCCTTCTAAGAAATGAGAAGCCTGCACTCCATTTATGTGTATGGGAACAAGGTACTTGGGAGGAAAGTCATGACCCCTCCCCCCCCGCCCATTCAAATCCATTTAACTGGATTTGTCTTTCACTACAGAATCCTTTTAAGAATCCTTTTAGAGTCCATACAACATGAAAATCTGCTCTGTGATTGAAGAAATAACGTTAAGTATTCTTTAAGTACACAGAACAACAGTTAAAGTTCTTTCAGCCCTGTATACTGTTAAGCATGCATTTTGCACAATATTTTGACTTGGCAATGGCTGGATTAAATAACACACAGCATGCATGCCTGGTTCCGAGATAAAAATCTCGGGATTCAGCCCATATGGATGGGCCCTGCGCTTGCACGAGGCTTCAAGGACACTAGTAAGATTCTGCATGAGTGCAGCTGTCCTCCCCAATCCTCTTGCAAGATCAGAAGATTGGGTCAATGGCCGTGCTCCAGATAATGCTTCTGTTAGCACCTCCAGACATAGGCACAGATACAGCTACAAGAATTAAGTGGGTCAGAAATACTCTGGCTTTGAAGTGGATGATAGACCTGCCTCTCTCCTCTCTCACTCTGCGACTCCCAGAACAGGAGGAGGATGCGGGGACACCCTGCAAGTGGGAAAACAGTGCCCCAAAGCAGCTGGTGTTGAGGTACGGGGCCTGAATGACAGAGATCAGAAATGTCAAACCTACGCCTTTGGGGAACTGCAAGGTAAAGAGCTCGTTTAGTTACCCCGGAACACAGCTGTGTCAATTTAGCAGGAAATAACATATCTTCTTGTTTACTTCACATTAAAAATAAATTTGTGCTTGTATACTAGTGCTGATGATTTAACAGTGCATTTACATCTTAACCGTGCTGTCCAGCCATGGCAGAAGTCATTAATACTTACAATAAATAACCTGTTACAAGTTAAGTCACTATCACACAACACTTCCTGGCAGGTTTTGCAGTCCCAGTAGTGCAGGAAACGTGTTTCGGGATAGTATTTCAGAGATTCCATAACTCTCTGTGTTGGCTATGCAGAAAACTTTAATTTTCCAACCGGTATGTTATGGATCCAGACAAACTTGCATGAAAGGGAGGAGGACGACACAGTCAGAGAGGCAGGAAAGCTGAGCCTGCATTACTAGAGTGCTCCCCACTAAACAGCAACATCTTGAACCAATATGCCAAGTAGGGCAGACTGGTTTTAATCACAACAGACTGCAGTTCAGCGTGAGACTCCTTGCTAAGTCCTCCATGTGACACTGCTGATTTGTGAACAGCTTAAGATAGCTGACAGCAGGCTGCGCTCTTCCTTTTCAGCCTCAGGACAGATGGCCCCAGCTCACTCCAGCAACTCCACTCAGCCGATACGGAAAAAGAAACACTAAGAAATGTTCTTAACATGGCCAACGAGACCCAGCAGAGCGTTGGGAAGGGAAGGGGACCTGCCTGTTCGCTACAGCCACGTGTTTGGAAAGCCTTGTTCGGCCGAGGTAAACAGCACCAGCTGGGCTCTCAGATGTCTTCCTGTGGGCAGACTGCTGGGAGGAATCCACAGCGTAAACGTGCCTGGCAGTAATTTAACCCAGATGCAAATAAGCGTTTAAATTTTCAACAGCTACTAGATGGAAATATTTGTTCTTAGACTACTTGAGTATTAGGGAGAATAAACCAGACCGATCAGCTTCAATATCAAAGGGAGAAGGAAAAGGAGGGGGTTGCAAGTCATGAACATAGTGGCAAAAGCAGGATCAGCAGAAAAAAGACAAGTTTCCTTTCACCTCAACACCAAAGACTGGCAGTGGAAGCACGAGCCAGTCAAGTCACCATTGTTTCATGGTATCAATCATTAAAGTATCATCATCGCTATCCTAAAACAAGGCCCTTGTGGCACCCACAAAGGTGGCTTAATCCCCAGCATGCCAAAACCTCATCACAGACCTTCAGAAATCAGCAAGATTTGTGACATTGGTGGGAATATTTCTCTACAAAGCCTCGCATCAGAGATCCCAAGGAGCTTTGCAAGCAGGGCGAGCATTGCACCCTCTTGTTTTGCTGGTGAGCAAACCGAGGCACATGAAGCACCTTTCTTTGCCCAGAGCAGCCCTCAGCAGGCCAGTAGCAAAGCGGGCCTCAGACACCATCCCCAAGCCCTAGGGCACCGCTGGTGCAGGCGCCTGGTGGCGCACAGCCTGGCGCTGCTGAGCCCAGCGAGCTCGCTGGCATGAGGCTTGCGTGTGGCATGCAGACCTACCCATCTCCTCGGAGGTCTCTCCCCAGCAGCTGTCCTGCAGCCCTAAAACCACAGTGGGGAAACAACGGACTTTAGCAGCAAACACCAGCATCTTCCCACAGCCCTGTCCACGTAGAAATTTGCATTAAAAGCGTCACCCTTCAAAGAGGCCTGGTGGTTAAAATAAAACAGAGAACGTCACAAGTAACTGCATACAGTGCACGCACAGATAAAGCACAAGAGAACAGCAGATAAAAATAATAATTTGCATGCAAAACTGTTCTTTCCTTCTCTCTTCTTTCTGAGATCAGTGCTTTACCCACTGCCTCTCCTACTCTCACAGCAGCTCTTGGACGAAGGTAACTACTGTCCTGTAATTTACTGCAAGGTTGCTTTAACTCCCCTCAGGCTGGTTTCAGTGAACTAATACCGAGTGACATGATTTCTGTTTTACTGGAAAGTCTAGCGAGCGAGTCACTGAGCAAACCCTTTGGCACAACTAGAGGTCCCAGTATCCCCAACCGTGCTTTAATCATTATGCATCACTCCTTCTATTTGCACCCAGACTTTCCTGATTTCAAGCAGGTAAATCAAACAGCATTTGACATAACAACACACAAGGCATGTGATGTGTGAAACAAAAAGTTAAAACTAACTGCCCATCTACTGGGGTGCTAAAGAGAAACTGAGAGCTGTCGTGCTAGAAGTTCTGGTTATCAAAAGAGCACAGAGTCCTGAAATACAGGAAAATAGATAAAAGGACCACCTGTGTTTACAGAAGGATGATCCGCAAGCGACAAGCAATGGTAACAGAGGCATTACAATCAGATGCACGTTAACACCTATGGGAGGAAAAATACAATCTGTAACAGCAAAGCTCAGAAGGAAGCAGGGAAGCCCCAAGTTGTCCAAAGGAAGCAAGAGAAAAGGTAAAAACCTTTAGCAGATGTGTCAGGAAGTTCTTTGACAGCTGAACTGTGCAGGAAGTCTCGCCACGACTCCCGGAGGGCAGGTGCCTGTATCGCATCAGCACCCCGCGCGCCAGCCCCCGCAAAGACGCTTGCTGGAGGGCTCCGCCACAAGAGAAGAAAGCTTTATACCTCTTGCCTAGACAGCGAATAAAAATAACCCAGTCAAAATGGATACAATCCAAGTAACTAATGATAAGACCTAAAATGGAAATGTATTTTTTCCACTGCAGTAGAGCGCATATCTACTACAGTGACTACAGAGATCCACCGTATAGGAGCAGTTTACCTGTTTTTGCTATGCTGGGCAAAGAACAAAGATTAAGAATTCCAGGACTGTGTTAAACGGTGGCATTACGTCATCACGAAGGATGCAGAGCTGGCAGCTGACAAGCTGTCACGAGCAACAGATTTGAATCGTTAATTAACACCAGTAGAATAACCAATCTGCTAAAATGTAACAACTCCAGCAAGTTTTTACCGTGGGCCCATCCCCGATGGCTGAAGCACCCAAGAGCTACCTCAATACAAAGAATTAGTAAAAGAAAGAATAACTGGCAGTAGGAGAAAAAGCAAGCTGTACCCAGGAGCATACATGTATTTCTTAATTGCACATGGGCAATTAAGGAAGTATTCACATTGGGAAGCTGATCTCCCACCTTCAGACAGTGATTCAGAGAAGGATCTTAATATATAAACCATGTGAAGGCTTATGCAGTTACTAATTGTAGCTGCCCCTACAAATATTGAGCAAATTATTTCCAAATGCTGTCCTATGCATATAATACACTCTCTCTGGTAAACTTTGAAGGAACCTTTCACTAAAATCTTACAACAAAATCAGAACAGACACAGGGCAGTAATGACTAGCAAAGAAGTATTTTGGTCAAAGATAGACTTGTTTAAGTTTAGCAGGTCACTAGCACCTTCCGTAGAATACCAGATTAGAGCGAACCAAAAGCTTAGTAAAAATAAGTCCGCGTTTCTTGTGAGCATCTTTGCCACCTACAATAGGTGTGTAGGTGGTAGAGAATTCCCAACACTATATACTGGAGCACAGTATATGCGTGGACAAGGAGAACTCTTCTTGGAAATATGCTACGTAATTAAGATTAGCTAAGCTTCAAACCAAGTAGCTGAGAAAAAGTACATTTTGCCTTAATTCCAGCAAGTTTTAGAACATGGGTTTAACAGAATGTTAGCTTGCAGAGGCAAAGCACCTTTAGCCTTCATTGAGATAGGAAGCGGGAAGTGCGGTTACTGGGAGGACGCTGCAGAGGCTGGCGAGCAGCTCCTCAGCTGCCGCCCGAAGGTGAAGGTGCTGCTCGAGTCGCGGCTGGGAACGGCAGGGGAGACGCGGGGCAGCGCACACCGGGGAGCCTCGTCCCCACGGCCAACAGCCACGTGGCGCAACAGGTCCTGGCACTGTAGGAGACAAGGGTTAGAGAGCTTTGCAGAGCTTCTGTAGCAATTCTGGTTGTACTGCCATATCAGTAACAAAATGTTTCTATAGCTTGTCACTGCAAAGATGTGTTTACTGTTTTGAAGGGAACAAAAATAAGCTTATTTGCAAGTGTTTTATCTCCACTTTTCTAAGCTTTAAATGAAAGCTGTATTTGAAAAATGGCAATTGTGTTAAATAATAAATTATTGTCATTTTATTCTACAGAAGCCTTAAGTTTGTTATCATGATTTCTTTTTTAAAGATACTGACACAAGATTAGTAGCATCATGTAAGAATAGTATTGCAACATTTAACAGTAACATTTGTATGCAGCTGAATGCCTAATATATACTACAGCGAGCCAAAAGTTTCTGCCTGCTCTCACTGGGTATTATGTATCTTCCAATCTTGTCAAGATTAACCAAGAATAGAGTGTTACAGAAATTTCTGGCCATGTTTCAGCAGGGTTTTAAAGACAAATGTGTTCATCACCATGTTTGTTCTGTGGAAATACAAACAGATACATTCACAGAAACACCTGCAAACAAATGTAGGGAGTAATTAAATTATTTTGTATATATTTAACTTATTTTTATTAAATGAGGAAATAGCCTTTTTTGAAGGTCATTTCTTTGGTCTTAAATTCAAACCCAAGCCACCTGGTTTTCATTTCCTGGCCGATTCCTTCTGTCTCAGCTGCACACTGTGCTAAAAACAAAGGCTCCATTCTTTAATTGTGAATATCAGAAGCCTTTAACCTTCATTCTGTTGCTAGAGCCCTGGAATGTGAAAAAGCTAAAGTACAATATCCTCTTTTATTAGCTAAAATAATAAATGGTCAGTTCCACTGCTTTCATCAGCTGGGCTCAAGATCCACAGATACTTGGAGATTTAGACTTTGACAAAGACAAAAATGTAAGACTTTCAAAGCAAAATCACAGTATTTGAAAACAGTTCTGTTCTACTGTTTTGGATGACAGGCGTGGATTGAAGGTCACTAATTTAAATGGTTACTTAAGAAGAACTTGAAAATAAGTCACCTCAGACTCTCGTCACCCTACAGTGGTTAACTGCCGTCACATCTGGTCTCAATCAAAAGCCAGTAAACAGCTACAATTAGCCCATTCAGAGGTTTGTATCGTGTATGGTTTTAACACAAAAAATGATACAGAGCATTAAGACCAGTGAGAAATGGCATTCGTCGGGGAGAAATGCAAGAAGCCAGGGGAAATGGAGGGGAGCTTGTACAGCTCACTGAATCAGTTTACTAGCCAGTTAAGCATGCAAGGTGACTGCTAGCACAGCAAAGAGACATTAATGCATCCATGGAAAGGAAACACCTAAATATGAGGGTGACTGAACCATCTCCTATTTGCAAAATGAACAAGAGATTCAGAGCAAATGAACAAATGGACATAGTCCCCTTAGAAGATCTTAGGGGGGGAAAAAGTCTCTTTCCATCAAGAAAGCAAGCTCTCAGAAAGCCCCAAACCCTCATGATCACTGTCAAGAGGGGACACAGTAAGTGACTTGAGACACCCGCCTGATCCAACCTTAGTATAAGCAGATCCAGTGTCATCCATTCATTGACTCTCCCATTTATTCACCTTCTAGAAAACATTTGTTGCCGTGTTCCTTAAATTTAAAATCAAAACAAACTAACCAAACAAAAAAAACTTATGGCTGCCAGAACATTTGGTCTGGGGCTTGAGCTAAGAGTGACCGCAAGTGCGTGCCCCAGGACAAGGCGCTCCTCACCCAAGGGTCCCAGGTGCCTGAACCTGTGGGGGGTGGCCCACGCCGGCTGCAGGGGCGCAGCCGGAGGGGAGCACGAGCAGGCTGCAGCGCAAACCGCCTGGGCTGGGAGAGCTGGCACCAGCAGCAGCCGCAATCTCTTCCGGCAGCTGCTGGCAAGGCTGAAGGCTTTCCAGCCTGCAGTAGTACGCCAGGGCACACATTTATATTTGGGATCGCAGGGAGTGTTGCATTCACCTCTACCCTTTCTTAATCTAATGGCAAAGAATGAGATTCCACAGTTGGCTCTCGGAGGTACATTAAATAACAGCAACCACTTCACTCGCACATCGACACTTCCCACATTTAATGAAGAACGGCACATCTGAAAGCTGCTTCCCCTCGCACCCCTGTTATTAGCAGAGCAGGTATCCGTCACAGCAGCTTCAGCAGGGGGGGCTCTGGTTGCTCAGCTTGGAGAAAACCGTGTCAGAGAATAACCAGGGTGCGAGGCAACACTGTGCCTGAAGTTTGTCTTCACAATAGCCATTGCACCTAAAGGTTTAAGAGAGTGGCCTTAAAACACAACCTTGTGAAAGGTAACCAAGAACTAACTTTTACCATGTAATTACTGGGAGTCACGTGAATGTAAAATTGGTAAGGAAAACACTTTACTTTGGTTTTCTGGCAAGCTACTAAACAGAATATAGGCAACAGTGATAACAGTAAATGTTACTAAGGTTACCTAGCATTTATTGGTAAGACCAGTTTCAGTTCATTATGACCATATCAAGCTCTAACCTTTCTTGACATGTTCAAAGTTACCTCTTAATGAACTATTGTGTTAGAGAGTTGAACTCTCTTCATGGATAAGAACAAAACACTAGAAGCCTGTTTTGCCAACTTTTAAAGATTCTCACATGCAATTTTACTTAAAAACGATCGCATCCACATTTTGCTGTAAATGCTTCAAATTTGTCAAAAAAAAGTTATGCTGGATACCAAACTGCTGTTCTTGTGCAAAAACTGCCCCTCCCTAGGCAATTTCAGGGTCTCAGAAAAAAAGGTAAACTGGAATTTACTATATGCCTGTAGTAACTATTGCCACTGCATTTCATGGTTATTTGCAAACCTGTAGCTCCTAACCTAAAATTGGCAACTTGGTCTCGAGCAGGAAGTTCTGCTGTGCTTTGGGGTGAGCTTTGCAGTGTTGCCTCCTGAGGGTGCGCCCAAAACAGCGTCACGAGAAATCTCCTACTGGCATTTCAGTAACCTTCTGGCACGCCGTTTCCGTGTCTTGTCAGGAACACTTTGGCAGCTCGCTCGACCTGGAAAAGCGAGCTTCGGCCCACCCAACTCCTGCAATGACTCTGCTATAGGATCAAGAAACTGAATGGGAAAAAAACACACAAGAGGCCCGATACGAACCAGGAGGAGGTACGCGGGTGCAGCGGAAAGGGCCGGGGCAGGCGAGGTAGATGCCACGAGGCAGAGGCAAGGTGGGTACAACAGGATCACAAGAGCAGGACTGTGGTGAGGTGAAACGTGTGTGTGTGAAATATAGCAAGAGAGCCAGAGGTGTAGAGGCAAGACAATCTAACTGCAAGAGAACATAAAATCCAGGAGATGTTAGTTCATCTTTTCCTGCTCTCAGAAAATAGCTCAGGTAAAACAGCATGGCATAACCACTCCCAATCTTTAAGACTGCCATATCTTAAGGATAACTGCCAACTATGGCTCATTTTAGCCCTGTCAGCTTAGGTTTATGCTTTGATGCAGAAGTTCAGGCTTAAAGATCATGCAAATTCAGGCACATCCAAGACTTGCATCTCTTTTTTTTTTTTTTTTCTTCATTAAAACAAAAAGACAAACAAAAAAAAATCAAACAGTTGCAATTAAGAACTACATTATGCTGTAAAATCGATTATTCTGAATTAGGAAAAGCCCAAGGCAGCACTGCTTATGCACCCTTAATTCCCTGTCCCTTAGAAAATGCATGATTGTAATTGATTTCAAAAAATAAATGCAAAAATCACATACTGTTTTTTTCCTATAAGCTCCTCCGCCTCATTCAGCATACAGGAAGGACCTGCTCAGAAGAAGAGGGGTCATCCTCAGCAAGGCTTTTGTCCACAGAATTTCTTGTGCAATTCGCTGAGAAAGGTGGGAGTTGTCTGTAAATCCAGAAGCTAATGGGGTGGTGGTGGTGGCAAAACCTGGCTCCCTTTTTAAAGAAATCTAAATAAGGAATACAAGACACTCTGGACACAGATTTTATGCCGGTACCTCCACTTCCCAGACACCACACAGTTATTCTATAGCAATAAAAACTTTTCAGTTGCCACATCTGGGTATGTTTCCCACTTCACGAATGAGTAGCAATGCAGCGGAAGTGTATCTTTTGTTCACTTAGCCAAATTATTTTTTTCTATAATCAATGGTATAATTAATTATTCATCAATGGAATTTAAATAGCACTGTCCCAACCTCTCCATTCTCTTCTGCAGGCTTTGCTCTTTGTTGCTCAGAGTTAGGAATCTGGGGACCAACAGCAGCCATCATCTCAGAATGTCTTCCTTCTCGCATTTGTTATCTTGACTGATTTTGACTTGTACTGGGAAAAAAAAAAAGTTTGTCCACTGTTTAGGAGCTGCTGTAGGCTCCTAAAAAGTCACATTGAACAACAAGTAAATGATCCAGAGATTCCTTCTAGAGAAGAGTACAACGGACACACGAGCCTCAGGAAGGAGCAAAGGGTCTACTGTCACCCCTTAAGAAGAAATGCATTTCAATACTGCTGTTTTAAATTAATTTCATACCAGACCCTAGGAATAGAAAAAAATCCAAAGATTAACACCACAATTCTGTGCACAGTTGTTTTCAGCAAACAGATTTCCTTTCCCCGCTCTCTTCCTCCTCCTCCAGGAAAAGAGGAGAATAACAGCTTGTACCTTCCTCCAGCAAGAGCTTAATGTTTATGAAAACATTTTTGAGGGTTGAAGTGAAAAGCCTGCAAGATACAAAAATGAGAACAGGCTGAAGCTGCTCCCCTCCATCCTACTAGAAAACTTTTATAATTGGACTTGTTTAGAAAATAGCTGCTTGCTGAGAGGCAACTGGAAGTCATGAGTCACCTTCTATTCCCACCGGTGACAGAGCTCTCTGCAGGCTAGTCCCTCAAAATCAGCATTTTGTTTCACCCCTCCACCCTCCCTATGGGCAGTTACCTGGTGGCGTCTTGCAGAACTACTGAGAAACTAAGACGATGGGCCACCTACAATACAAACAATATTAAATGTGAAAGCAGTAAAAATAGATGGGAAGGTACACGTTATGTTACTTATTCTCTAAGGGAAGAGCTCAACTATAAGGCCTTCAAAGAGTCTCAACTGTTTTCACATACATTTCAGAGCTGCTAATGAAGCCCACTGCTGGGGGCGGGGGGGGTGTCACATTTTTCAGTTCCTAACAAAACAGGACCTCCATAAACATTAGGGTCCCAAGCTCCCCCTGAACAAACACACAAACCTTAGGCCTTGAAACACAGGGTGAAACTTTCTCACATACTAAATGGCTAAAAAAATTCACATTCATAGAAAACAGCAGAAGTCAGCTAAGAACACGGTAATTAAACTTGGAGAGACAGCGGAACCTAATCACTCAATTTAAATCAAGGGCTTGTAAAACACCACAAATGATATACAAATACTACCTTCTGTTACCTTGTAAGCACATAATATGGTACAGTACTACCAGAATGATTTAACATTGTGTTTTATGTGGTTTACTCCCAGATAGCAAAATGCCCCTTTTCACCTTTTTCTCTGTGTATACACATGGGAAAGAAGGGAAAAAGCAAATAAGGAAATACAATGCTTCTCTTCTTACCCTTATATATCTCAAGATAAAAAGATCGGCACTTCCTATGTTACACACACTTAGGAACTGCCTCGTCTCAGGCACCGGGGACATTACTTTGCTAACTCTTTAAGGGAATTATAGCATAGCCTATAAATGTTACTTAGCACCTTATACAGCTACACATACTAGAATACTTATGAAATAAATGCCATCAATACGCATAATTTGCACAAGTGACTTTACACACAGCAAACAGCTTAATTTTTGAAAGCTGTTGAAAGCTAATCCATCCCCACAACCAGGACAGTGTAGATGAAGCAACAGTAACAATAAGCAACTCAAGACTACTTTCCACGCAAATAAACTGCCACTACTGCAGCTATCAGGCCGAGTACAGCTGCATTACTGCATGACAAAGATACACACATCAACTACAGTTTGTATGTTTTTCTTATTTATTCAAAAGCTAGGGGATGACAAAAAAGGGTTAAAATGTTTTATGCCACCTATTTTTTACATGAACAAATACTTAATCTATCAAAGAGACTCATTTTACAAGTCCCCCGTCCAAAAACACACACACAAATTAGTTTTTATACACAAATGTTTATTTCTCAAATAAACATCCCCTTTAAACACAAGGAATGAAATCTAAATCTTCATAAAGATGAATCCAAAATGAAATCCCTCCAGTACATTGTAATCACTGTGTTCTTGGTCACTACTGGCTTTAACTGTTTAACATCAAAAAACAAGGACATATTTAAAAAATCATGCTACTGGATTTCTAGCTCTGCCTCTGACCAGCTCTATACCATTCTCCAATATTTTAAAATTTTACATCATCAAATCTGAAGCAAGTTTAATTGCAGAACAGCTGTGCATTAAACACAAACAACTGAACAAGAAGATTATAAGATGTAGTCAAGTTCATAACGAATGTAGGTGTTCTTTTCATCATTATAGATTCTTGGATAATGCGCTATCAGAGCGTCCTGTGAGCCGATATAGATTGAATTATAAATCTTCCAATAAACATCTCTGACTTTGCGGGCAGGGTGAAACAAACCCTAGAAAACAAAACAAAACAATTCTATTAAAAACTTAAGTTCCAAATGCCTGTTATTGCATTTAACCTAGTTTTGCATAATACGCATTTTTTTTAAAAAGTAATTACAAAAATTAACATCACTTTTAACAAAGAAGGTGCACTGAATGGGTCATTCCCAATTTTGCGACCATCTAAACTAGCAAGCAGTAACAAATTGTTGTTAAAGAAGATTTTCTTATCTTTTTTCTGCCGTGTAAAATTCCACTAAATATATTTCTAGTTTTGAACTGTCCTTTTAAAATAAAAATTAAAACCTGATGCAGTATATTTGGTAGGGACTGAGTCCTATCTTTGGCTCTGCTAAGTGTGATCTAATTCTGTAGAGAGCACTAGATAAAAATACAGGGGATGAATGATTACACCTAAAAAAATGAATAGAATGTGAAAGCTCTAGAAGAGCAGTTTTATTTACTCTTTTAATTAAAAAAAAAATGCAAATAAAAACTGCAAAAAATACACTGTGCACAGGATTTCTTATATACCTTTCACCTTCCTACTTCTAACTTCCAACATTTTTGTGCTGAGGCTCCCCCTTAAAACATACACACAAACTCCATACCTGCACATAACTAGTAACACAATCACATCTTCTCTACATTGATCTGCACTACGTTCATCCTTGCTTCTCACCCGTTTTATGTGTTTAGATTCTATATTCAACACAGCAAGAACTTATTATGCACAATTACATAGAACAGGAGCCTTTAGATTATACCACATGTTTACAAAAGCTGAACTACATACTGTTGATGCAATGATATAAATTCTGATCTTATTCCACTGTTTCTTTGTGCTCTGCACTACAGTTTTAAACATCTTACTATTTCCTTGGCTAACAACAGATAACATTGATTTATTATTAAGCCTAAATTCTCTTTATTAATTTCACTTGTTATTATGAATTTATTCCCCAATCTTTATTTTTATTCTCAAATTTGTAAGGTAGTTCCATTTTAGAAGTCAGAGTGCCAGGCTATTTTAGCCAATTTTTATTTTAAGCTGCCTATCATTTCTATGCAAGATCCTCAATGTAATCAGTTATTTCACTACATGAAAATCTCTGTGTTCACTGCATGTTTCCATTACCAAATGCCTGGAATAGAACACCACATTTAAAGAATACTTTAGAGACAAAAAGCCAGACTGTGTTCCTTTGCTGGAAATCTCCTTCAGCTGGTTTCTTGTCAACTGCAGAGAATCCCTGTTGGATAACCGTTCTCTCCGCTACCCCAGCGTACATGAGGACGTACCTGTAAACAATACTGCAACATTCTGCAGGGACCGATAGCAACTCTGAGGCCCTCCAGAGCCCCCATGACTGCCTGAATGACATGAGGAGAGGTTTCAAACACATTAGGCCATACGTAATTTAACAAATGATTAAGAGAATCTTCACAGCCAAATCCATAGACACCAAGAGACATATGTTGCACCACAGCACTTGCTGTTTGTCTGTGTACGAGATCTCTGCAAAGAAAACAATGGGCTGTTAAAAAAAATTATACTTAGCAGCAATATGATCTGACAAGCATAATATTTCTTTGCTTTTTTCAAAAGTGCTAATATACCCTTTTAACCCCATTTATTGACAGTAAGGGGCAAACTAACTAAAATCAGTTAATAAACTAAAAAGAGCAAGTTTTCTGAGAAATTGTTGTGCTCTAACTCAGCAGCAGAAGTACTAACAAAAGAAATTATCAAGAACGGTTTACAAATACTACATCCTGACTGGCTCAAGATACTTGTATTATTTGGTGATCTTTTAATCTTTAAAAGTATTAGTGATATAGGAGCATATAATCTGAATTATTTGCAAGCAGAAAATGGTTTCTAAATTATGCTGGTCACTTAATATTTTTAAAAACATGGACAATGTGCATATTTGCTGCTGCTGAGACCCAAATGTATACTTCATATACAGCTGTCGCTAACTGTACCATAGAAAAAAAGAAGTGCACTCACCTGTCCATTAAAGCATCCTCAAGCAATGGTGTAACAGCATAAATGTAATCTTTTCCCATCTCTCCAATGTACTCAAACAGGAAAGAAAGAGATTTTAACACACCATTCTGGACATTCAGTTCTGGAACTCTGTATTCATTCATGAGTGCAGGCAGCACTGTGAAAGGTGAGCACGTTTCAGCTACAATAGCAATTGCCACTGTAGTACATACTCTGTTCTGCCTTTCCTGTACTTTCAGGTTATTTAGCAGTGTAGCCAGTACATCATGAGGTCTGGAAGAGATAACATGCATGTCCACGTCAATAGTTTCAGTGAGGATATGGATAAAATAGTCCGAGTTTAAAAAGGCAAGTGGTAGTGCAGGAAGGTGTAGCTTAGCCCTTCTTAAAAAAGTTAAGATAATCGGGAAGCAACATAAATCAGTGAAGCTGTAAAAGCTTGAGTACCTGCACAATTTTATTCTTACAACCAACATTTTTTCCTTTCTCTAGGCTTAGTTAGCTTGTAAACTCTGGTGAACAGGAATAGTCCCCCCACTATTACTCTGATCCCACAGGTAATTATAGACCTGTATAAAATTAAACACATTAATCCCGTTACAACTTTGACAGACGTAGGCAATACCCTGAACAGAGAAGTCCAATTATGGCATTCCTCGGTAGCTTGCTGTATCTGTTTTAACTCAGTACTTGGCTACTTACCTAAGAATACGCATAAAGATGTAAACTATACTTCACTCTACAATTTGCTGACTTATTGTGTCACCTCAATAGCAAGAGATCTTTTGCAAATCAATACAAGTATTAATTTAGTGAAAACGCAGAGAGGAGACATTTAGTACTTAAAAGAATTTATGAAAGAATACAGAAAGGATCTGAATATATGTTGCATTATCAAAACCGGAGGAGACAAATAGTTCCTTCTACTAAATTACACTGTAATTTGCTAGCCTACAAATTCAGCTCACAAGCATGGCACCCTTTGTCAGTGAAGAATAGTTGACTATGTTCTCCTCCTACAGAACAAATAAAATTAAGTGCACACACTTAACCACGTTTTAAATGTACAGAAGTTCAAAGATGTCTCACTAGTAAAACCCACAGTCATCACTACGTTAAGTACTGAGCATAACAGTGGATAAACATTAGGCCAACTTACCCAATAGCTTTTGCGATATAACCAAAAGTGTTTACTGTGGCTCTTCGGATAGCTTTCTTGTGAGCTTTTAATAATTCAAGCAGTTCAAAGCAGATCCTCATCCATTCTCTTGCAGAAACATATTCTGCACCCCTGAAAGAGAAGAAAATTCTTCAGTGATAGAACTTTTAAAATAAAAACACACAAATTATGGAACCTATTCATCTGCTATCAACACAGGGACACTGCCTGATTTAAGCAGGTATCTGTCAACATTAGACCTTCACTGGTTATCAATTTACACAGGTTTTTGTACACAGACAGTACAATACAAAGTGTTTGCAAATAATATCATTAAAATACATTCAACAGACCATTTGCTAAATATTCCATTTTAAGTGTTAAGCATAACTTCCAAAATAAAACTTAAGAAATTGCAAGAAATAAAACAACAACATTGCTACAATACTTGCTCACACAGACAGTCAAAGATTTTATTATTAGTCAGCTCACCTGTCTGCAATACGCCCAACAAGATCAATACAATTCTCCTGTACTTTCTCATGTCTGTTCTTCAAAATAGGTGTAAGCCGTGGCAGGAGGTCTTTGATTGGTGGTGTCATCTTGTGCATACCTGTGGAATTCAAAAAGGCATAGTAAGTTTTATACTGGTTCTTCATTTGGCTCTTGAGCAGGTATGTAACCAACCACACAGACATACCTATAACATTCACAATGGCCTTAAGTGCTCCGAGTATGCTGCCCAGTACTTCAGGATATTCTTCACCCAGGTACTCATACAACACAACACCCAAGTGTCCCATCAGTTTTTCCTACAACCAAGTAAAAAGATTTAGACATTAACATTTTCTTGCCTCTCGTTACTATGACGTGCTATAGAAAATTTGGTGGGAGAAGTCAATACCTCTTGACAAGTCTTCATGACAACTGCAGTGCGAGAGATCAGGTCAGCAGCCTGCTGCCTAACTTTAGCCGATTTGTTGTTCAAACGCCACAAAACCGTACCACAGATTTGTGGCAAATAGGGTTTAACTCTTTTGCCTAGAGCATTGACCACTGTGCCAAAGCCATTCAGCATCACAGAATCCTGCGTGTGAAGAAAACAAGAATTAGAGCAAAAGCACCACCACATTGTTTGTTAAACTTGAGGTCATCTAAAATCATTATTAGAGTGCTAACATTCCAGAATTAGTTTCCAGATTTCAATGATTACAGCATTAAAATCTATAGGGTTATAAAAATATAACTTACAAGCATAAGTTTCTCCATATAACTAACAGTGAGCCAGATTAGAGTTAAGTCAACCAAATACTAAATACCCTCTGGTCATACCTCTGTGGTCTGTTCCTGGAAGGCATACAAGATACCATCAATAAGCTGTTCTTCCAGCTTATGATCAATGTCTGCTGCCCCTAGATTTCCCATTATCTTCTCAATTGTTTCCATGACCATTTTTCTGTACTGCTCTGCCTCATCCTTCAGATCATCCACAATTCTAGAAATAATTTCTGCTGCTCCAACTTTATTTGCCAGCTCCACTGTTGTATCAACCAACTGAAATACACAAACATTAGTGAACAAACATAGGTAAAATCTACTTTTTAGGTCTTGAAAATAAGTTTCCCTAGTCTGAAGAGGAGAAACAGCATCAAGCTGGTTTCCTATTTCACTTCAGTGGAAATCTTTTTTTTTTTTTTTTTTTTTGGGGGGGGGGAAGTTACCAATGATCATTTCAGAATAGCTTCTAACTAGGAAAACTGTAAAAATGCAACACTATAGCAGAAAAAGATGCAGGAGTATCGCTACCATAGCCACACTACTATTAGTGAATAAAGAGGACGTTTAAATTTTCTCCAACACTGATGGCATTTTGAGTCAACTATGAACTATTTTTACCTTATGAAATCATCCAATATTTTAAACACCACAAATCAGAGGTGAACTATCTCATCTTACAACTGGTGAAGACTCATTCACACAGGTATGCTCACAGGAGCCTGTGAGCCTTCTAGCTATACAACTTCTAAGCCACTATTCCAAACAGAACTCAGTTTCAGGACAGACAAAACATGAAATTAAGGATTTAGTCTGAATGAACACTAACATGAATCTTGTTTTCTTATAAATAATTTTCCACCAAAAAAAAAAAAAAAAAAAAAATACCTGTCTGTAGTTTCTCCTGTCCAATGCCATTCTGTGCTGCCAGAAGTGTTTGAAAAATGGTGGCAAGATCTCTGTTTTAATGTAGTTTGCTTCAACACCATCTGTACCACAACACTGCTTTACCACCTATCAGGGAATAAAAACCCAACAATTTGAATTGTGTAGTTTTTTTGTTTTTTGTTTTTTGTTTTTTTTTTCAAGGAAAAGTGCAAATATTCATATTCACAGAACAACACTTAATCAGTCAGCTTTAATATATTACACTATCAGTGGTTGGACAAATAATCCTGACATACCTTCAATACAATCTTTTTCATCTCTTCATCAGGAGACTGGAACTCTCTGATAAGGATTAGCATGACTTCTCTGGTATAATAGTTTGCATACTCAGCATCCATCAATGGAATCAGATAACCAATAGCCTTCAAAAAGGCAGCCAAACCCTATTTCAATGAGAAAATACATCTCTAATAACTTACAGAATTTACACATCCACATCAATTCAAACTACAAGGAAGTATTTTAGATAATACCTTTCCTCTGTGTTGACGTATACCTTTCCATAAAGGCTTTAGAACAGAATCAAATGACTCGATACCATAGGGAGTAGCTGCTTCAGCCAAAGCAGCAATAGCCAAAGCACTGATGGTACGAACTTTCTGCTGCTCATCCACCAGACCTGCAAAGAGAATACTGTTTAGTACCACTTCTTGTGTCTCCTGCTCAAAACAGCAAAATACGGGGACAATATAAAAGGAACTGACTTATTTTCAGGAAAACTGAAGAAACTATTTCTTTCAGAGGAAGCTGAACTGTTTCTCAGTGTCAAAAGGATGCACAACATAATGACCTTACAATCACATTTTGCCTCACTGGAGGTAAAACAAACAACCCAAAACAATGCAAAAACAAACATACAAAATTTTAGCCTAGGAAGGCAAGACTTACCATGTTCAATAATTTCAACCAAGCTCCTGAGATGAGGCAAGATAGCACAACCCATAAGAATGGCAATTTGCTGTACAATCTTGATGCCAGTATGCCTAGCCTGCCAGGATTTTTTGCTTTTACAGACAGCTTTCAAGAAGGGTAACAGAGAAGGAATGCCCAAAGCAGAGGCAACAACAGCAAAGGCTCGAGCCGTGGTATTTCGGACATATTCATCCATATTATCAATATCAGGTCGCATTGTGGAGATCATTGTTGCCAAACCAGCAGCCTGAAAGATATGGAACATACCAAGTTATACTTATGAGCATTACACTTAGTTATTCTGCCATGTCTACAAACGTGCAGCTATATATAAGCTCACTCAGTGCTGTAAGGAAGAATGTAACTTTATTACCTTAGCCAAGTTTGAAATAATTTCTCTGCCTTCCACTCTGGCATAGTAGTCTTCATCAATCAGCAGTGGTTCAATGACGACAAGAATCTGAAGGAGAAGAACAAATTAACATTTCTATTCATTAATACTTTTAGTAGTATTTCTGGCCATAAGAAGAAAATCAAGATTCCATGAATCCAAGATGATTCCATGGACCTAAGATTAAAGCTCTCTGCTCACCAGAAATGCTCTTTATTGCTCTTTTCATAGCTTTTTGTCTTTGAAGAACCTTGGCCAGAGATACTATCTAGATTAGGTAAGCCCTCCCCCCCTCTCCCAAGTGTGGAAAAATCCCAAAGCCAACCATCTTAAAAAAACAAAAAACAAAAAACAAAAACCAAAAAAAAAACCAAAAAAAAAACCACTCGCTTCCAATACGCAAGTAAACTGTACACTGTTCTCAGGAATGATCAGAAAAAGCAAATAAAAGATTAGGTAGTGAAGTGCGACAGACCTTGTGTACATATGGTCGGACCAAGTCATCCAGTTTGTAGAGAATTCTATCGATGACTTTGACAAGCAAGTGACGTTCTTGATCTTCAAGCGTCGGTGACATCAGCAGAGGTAGAATCTGATTGAACAGTGGCCCTGCTCCAAATTCCCGAGCTTTATCAGTAATTTGTCTCAACGCAGCCTAAGCAAAAACAAACACCCTGCAAGTTAAACTAAGGTAGCAAATACAGAATGGGCGGATGTTAATCAAGTCAAAATGTAATTCATTGTAATCACAGACTTCAAAATACTTGTGTCTATCACTGCAAAATTTTATTTCAATCTCCTGCTGCATTTGTTTAAATATGAACGCAGTAAGAGAAACACCCTGCTGTTAGCTCCCAGCTATTCAATTTTCAAGAAAAGCAAGCTCCTGGTCTAACGTTAAGAATGGCTCCATCTGAACAGTAGTTTACACAGCGCTTGCTTGCATCCAAGCAGTTTGGTGCTTAGGTCAGCTTACAGTAAAACCGTGCAAAAATGACTGCTAATCCATTGCACCATGCATATGACAGGAACTTGAGTAAGAGCTAAACTGCCAATTCAAAAAGCAAAATCTAGAAAGTTACTAAGCACTGTAAGCACAAGTGCTGTAACTCCACTTTTTCGTAATAGTTAAAAATATTTTATAAACTATATAATATTTAGTGTTGGACATTACTGTATAAATAGCAACAAGAACAAACTACACTGAAAGATGAACAGAAAGCCCAACAGATATATAAGGGGTAGAAAGCACTAAACAGGCATCAAGATCATCTCAAGAGAATCCCATGGACAACTGCAGGAGAAACAAGGTTAGTTTGGAACTGAATCTGGAAACAAATGCCGATTTTTGAAAATTAAAGCGATATAAATACACCAGAAGAATTATCTTACCTTTCTCATGGGAGGTGTGCCATTCTTTATCTTCAAAAGTAACTTCATTATTTTTCTCTCCTTCTGTTCTTCGGGACTCAGTGTTGATTCATCAACATCAACCTGTAAATAATTCCAGACATATCAATGGGCATTGCTACACTTTCAAAGGAAAGCAGGAAACATTAATTAGCACGAGTGAAGTCTCATTTACCAGCAGCTTATCAAAGTATTGGATATCATCTGGTTTTAGGAATGGAAGATTTCCAGAGGGCTGATCATTGACACTCTTCATAGTCCTGTCTTCTGTCTGCATGTGGAATCCAGTCATACCACCCAAAGGCGTCGGAGTGGCTGTAAGTTTGCGAGCTGGAGTGCGAATTGGTACATAACCAGCTGGTGGGGGAAGAACCTACAGGAAAAAAAAAAAACAAAAAACACAGAAATATGGTAAAAACACCTGAGTACTAATCTAAAGAGCATTTCCAAAGCCTGCAAGCCAGAAAACTTATCTCACCACAACAGAAATAATAATAATAATAATAAAAAGTATTAAATACAAAACATGACTAAACCTGTATCTTCTATTTTATTTGCCTGTGGACTTGTGCCAGTGTTACTGCATATATTAAATACCATGTTTACTGCAACGCAAACAAATTCAGTATGATAGTTTGATTTGGGCTTAGCCTGTACCGGCAATATTTCAAAAGAAAGCTCACTTCCATTGCTGGGACCTTAGATAATAAACTTTAAAAGCATCCTTACAAAGTATTTAAAAAAAAATAAAATAAAAAACACACCACTTAAATATTTGTTCAAATACAGTGTTTTAAGTACTTTCTCAGAATTTGAGATTCCCTTCTGTATTTTTCCACATCAGGGCTTCATGTTTCAATCAGTCCATTCAGAGCTCATTTCTGATGTTAACAGGCATTCCCACCTTCAGAAGCAGAATAAAAACTGGTCTTTGAAATCACCTTTATGATAAATCAGTAACTGAACCAAATAAATGTCATCGTGAATTAATCACTACTTAATCAGTATGAAATTAAAAAAATAAATAAAAAAAATCAATATCCGCAGGTGGAAAAAAGTATCATGGTACTAAGCCTGTTGCATTTTAATTCTGATTAATTACCTTATATCCTTCTGGGAACATGGCATCCAATTCTTCATCAGAAAGCGGTCTGTTTCTCTCATCTATTTCCCTCTCCCAACGCCAAGCTTGCAGCTGTTCAGGAGTCATGCTCATTATATGACCTACATTCAAATTAAAAATTTGATTACAAAAAACAAAAAAACCCTTCTGTATGCAAAAGGAAACAATTAGTTTACTTAACTTTCAAGTGTTCTTTTGAGCCAAAGTTTACGCAGCACTTTAAATCTGCAGCTAATAAGTTATCAGATTCTTAGAGAGCTTTTATTTATTTTTGTCAACTAGTATGAACTCTCACAGAGCTACAACCTTAGTCTAGGTTCCCTGCCAGAACTGAGTTTTTGTGGACATTCAAAATGCTATACTGTGCATATACAAATAGCTTTCATACAGGCAGGAGAACACATTACATAGAAGTCCATTTCCAAATACAGTGTAAAGATAAATGTTTCATTTTAACAACAACAAAAAGTGAACCCTTAGAACTTACCTGGTGTAGGAGTTGCCATGTTCATAGCTGGGGTACCAATGGGTGTTTTGCCAGGTGTCAGAACAGGAGTGCTGCCACCCATCTGGCTGGCAGGTGTTTCATCCCATCGTGACTTTCTTTTACTTGCTCCTGGGGTTGGTGTCTCGCCAATTGAATCACCACCGCGATCTGTACGAGGAGTCTCAGCCCATCCACTGCCATGTCCCGGAGTATCTGAAGAAAAACAACACAACTTTTGCAGAAAGCTGAACAGTATCTACTCCAACTACAGTATCAGAATCCAATCTCTTTTATAATATTTCACCCTCACATCTGCAAATCAGCAAGTATCAAATAGCAATACAGGTAGGGAAAACAAATATACTGAACAAGAAGCAAAGACTACTTTTATGACTTTTTTTTAAATACAGTTGTTACACTAAAAACATTTAATAGAGAATTTCATTTTATGAAAAAAGCATGTTACCATCTTTTTGAATCTTAGTATAATTGGATAAAATTCTAAACAATGTGAAAGAATTCAAATATTCTCTGCACTGGACAAAATACTCCATGCATTCCCTTGATAAAAGCATTATTTTAAAGAACAAAGGTGTTCCTGTTCTCTGCTATGTGAACTTCATTCAAATCAGGCACGTGAAAAAATGCTTTCAAAACCTGTTTTAATGCTAACCTTGTCAAAAAGATTCAGGAGTTCAAAAACAACACAAACACACAAATACATCACAAAAGGCAACTCAATGTAAGCTCATTTATGATGGCCTAAATACACATTAAAATCTCAATCTGCAGCAGTCACCAGACATACTACAAAATCATGATCTGATTTCTGACCCGAGTTTCTTTCACAGATATGTGTTAAGCCAACATGTAGAAGTCAATGCTACAAACTCAGGCAAAAACTTCACTTCATACCAGCCACTAGGTGTCAAAATGTAGTTCCTTCTTGCCTCGCTTTTGCTCCTGCTGTTTACATAAGGGGAAAAATTCCTATGCCATTAGCCATTCATGACTTGGTAGCATTCTGCAGTGCACCATAAATACCTCTTTCTGTTTTAGGTGTTTCATCCCATCGATTTTTACGTGCACTGGATGTGGCACCTCCATGGCCTGGTGTGGCATGACCAGGTGTGTCCCGTCCAGGTGTTGCAGCTCCTGCTGGTGTATGACTGGGAGTAGGATCCCATATTTTTGAGCCTGGGGTGGCACCAGGAGTTTCACTGCCCTTTGCACGGCCTGGAGTTTCATCCCATCGCAGAGAGGGAGTATGTCCAGGAGTCTATATAAGACAAAAGCAAAAGTATTAATACCTCTCATATTATACAGTAAAAGACAGCTCCTTATTTTTGTTTAGCAAACAGATAAGAAACTTCTGGAATTCAGGAGGATTAGCATTAATAATGTCTTTTGTAGATAAACTGATGAACACAGGGGTTATTACCTCTGCTTGATCCCAACTGGATAGTTTTTTAGGAGTAGCACCAGGAGTCTGATCAGCTGTCTGATCCCAACGCCGTTTGCGTTTTGAAGGTGGTTGAGATGAGGCTCCATTGACGACTTTAAGCTCTCCAGCTTTAGCTTTTTCTGCTAGCTGTTGCCTAATTTCCCTCTATTCAAGGGCACAAAAAAGACAGACATAAGAAACAGATTTCATAAGACAATCTATTCAGAGTATACATTCAGAAAAAAAATTCTTCAGTTATATTACATTTTTAAGCTATTTTTTGAGGTTTTGCGCAAGTAATATGAAATTAGCCATTCTAATTTCCAGTTCATTATCTTTTCAAACTCTTCTATACTGACAGAGCAGCTATGTGTTTGGAGGGCACGGTCTTTAAACTGCTTTCTTATAAAAGCCCATATTAAAGCAGAAATGCAAATGCATTTTTTGGAGTGATATCAGTTTCTTTTACCTATATGTGTGCTTAAAAAAAAATCATTAGACATCTGCTTCAAAATGGTTCCCCTTAAGTTATTAAAGAAGAAAGGATGAGTTAAAAAGTATGTTGAAAATATGTATGAGTTGCATCCCGTGACATAAAAAAAAAAAAGCTCTCTTCACAATCCTCCAAGATGAAATTGTGAAGCATATCACACTAACAAAGATTATTTTTCATTTATCAATGGGTCCATAAATAGCAGATTATCAAAATTGTAACTAATTTCTCAATGAAGGTAAATTAACAAGTATAAATTAACATAAATATATAGAGCTCACTAGAACTACAAAATCTTGCTCCAATTAACAATCTGGTACTATAGGTATTACACAGGATATTTGATTATATTACCATCACCTTTTTAACTATTAAAAGGAGTATTTAATACCCACAAATAAAACATGCATTTTTACCTTTTTTTTTTTTACAATATATTTTTTTAATATTTAAAACCAAATGTTAACCTTATAGCAGTTTGTGGTACTGCAACATTTGTGTTAAATCCTACAACAAAAACCTTTTAAAACCTGCCCGGATTCTCCTTTAATAGAGCTCACCAAAAAAAAACATTTCTGACACTGAATTCCCCTCAGTGATTGTTAGGTTTTGTCTGTCATCCTCTGAAAGAAAATAAACAACAAAATTTCTGAAGTGCTATAAAAAGTCTTAATTAAAATATATTCAGAGACTGCTTCTCCCTCCATTGTTTAGGTATTATTTAGAACAGACGTTTCAAAAACTTTGATTTTTAAATTCTACTGACTTTCAACATACAAACAACAGGATTTTCCAAAGACAGATGTTCAAATGAAGAAAATATTCAACAGAATTTCAGCTCCCACTTTACTTATCGTGCTTTCAAAGACTGAACAATGAAATTACGTTCAAATGAATACCCCCCACACACACCTCTTCTTTTGTTAAATGCTGTTCACGCATAACATCCATGTATGTTCTGGCATTCATTTTAGGATCTGGTGTCTTCCCTCCTGCAGAAGAGAACAGCAACAGGAATGGAGAACAATGAGTACAGGATAAGCAGAATTTATTGACTTTTTCTATTGTCCTGCTCTAATATTATACTATTCCATGATCATTTAATTTTACTTTTTGATTGAAATTTTAAAAATTACATGTATCTTACGTTTATTCAGTTTGCTGATCAATTTAACCTGTTTGAACACAAACATAACTACTGCAGTTTCAAACAAATATTTTAAAGCAGATATAAATGATAAAATGACAACACAGTTAAGAGTCTCCAGAAGTGATGGGTTCCTGGGTTGCTAATCCGGAATACGTACACTTTCGTGCCTTTGTCTCCATCAGCAGTTCTGACTTCAAGCAGCAGAATAGAAGCCTAGAAAATTATCTCTTTACCATTAGTAACACTTTGGAAAGATATTTATATTCAAAACATTACCTTGTGTAAGTTGTTAAATCCTAGTTGTTATCTGACTATAAATAACTACTGCATACCTGAGTAATGATTTAAAATGTTTTATCATAAAGATCTGTTTATATGTTTGACAAATCTGGACAAATCTCCCATATCTTTGAGGGTCATATTGTAAAAGGGCTTCATTAAAAAAAACAACAACAACCCAAAATACTGTTTGATGACTCTCTCCCCCTCTTTTCATCTCAAGGTACAATTGCAATTGGGAGCTGAATGTAATACAGTACATATACCACCACAATGATACTCACAGGTAATGGTTTTTGTATACCATATGTTGTTTTATGCTGTGTATCTTGAGTTAACTTAACCTTTAAATATTTTAAAAGAAGCCCAACTTTATAAAAATGAGACTTGTCAAGAAAAGCACTATTTTTTAAGAAAAATGTGCAGATTTGCTATACAAGTGGTATAGCATAACAATTTAGGAAAAATAAATAAATTCTTAAACAAATTCTTAAACATTTCTATGCTGAAGATCACTGCCCAATTGGCTGTGTCATTCTGACACTAGCTTTGATAGGACTTTCCTTTGGAATACTTTTTCACCATAATCTACACAGGATGTGTTGAACTGCACCCTTAAGAATGCAGACAGGACTGGCATATAGCAGTACTGCTGTAGGAAAGAAATTAAGGACAGTTAGTATGGGCCTGTGAATTCTGACAATACATGTTTATATCAATTACAATTAAGCAAGTAAAATAATTACTATCCCTATTAATTCATGCAGGCTGAAATTCTAAATTCATAAAACCTGCAAAACAGCTGCTAATTTTAAGCCAACAGGCACCTTACTTCCACATGTGAAACTCACTCACCTGAAGAAAGTTTCTATCAGACCCACTATACCCCTTTTCCTGACTTGCATTCTAAAATTATCAGAACAGACTTGAACTATTAAAAGTATCAAAGTCTTATATATGCTTTTGTTTCTTTCAGCTATACCACCTAAGTTTACGTAAGGTGGTAAGAATTAGGTGCTCTATTTTGAGAACTAGCATTTCAAAAGCAATAATGCCGTAAATCTACGACTTGGAATGAAAACTTTCAAGGTACTGAAAGAATCTGAGCACTCAATAAACAAGTTCTTCAAAGTAAAATGCACAACCCAAAACAAAATTAAAAGAGAAACCTTTAACCCTTTGTGTTTCTATGGCAATGGCTCATTATTTTCTTGTCCTTCTACCTGGAAAGAAAACTTGTATTATAAAGATGAAGAATATGGCATCTAGGATTTCAACCAAATCTACATAAAAAGGGGATGTTTAAAACAAAACTAAGTTTATAAGCATGCCAACAGAAATCAAAGGGCTAAAGACAATTTAAGACAACAAACTTCATAACGGGTATAGAAAAGTCAAAATAAATTACCATCTGCAAAAGGATCAAGGCGCTCAGGGGAAATTATCATCATCCGCCTGTGCTTTTTGTATTCATCCTCCCGATCTGCAATCTTTTGAGGACGGTGTTCTGCAAAGGGATCATACTAAAACAGAAAAATGCCTGTTAGCCACATATGTAAAAAAGAACAGTATAAAAAAAGTCTGGTGACTATTAGACTGTATTTACTTTCAGTATCACTAAAAAGGCCTACTTTTTTTAATTGCATCTAAGTAGGAATGTCAAAACACTATGATAAGAGAAATTTTATTTCTGTAACAGGAAAATTATTTTTTTTCAACACAGAATTTCTGACCAAGTAACTTTTGACAAAAATTTGCTATTTTAAGAAGTTTATTTATTCTATTCTATAGCACTTCATGCTGTTAGCCTTCCCCTGCTTTTTATGGAAGACTTAAGACCTATTTCATACGCTTTTAAATTTCACAGAAAAGTACTTTAGGAGTATAGAACCTACATGATTAAAACTTCTCTACAAAAATATAAACATAAAAGACATTAAGTTGTTCATGTTATTTTTGAAGTACCCTACCTATAAAACAATACTTAAAAATAGCTTACTGTAAATGTACACATTGCTCTTTACATGTAGAAATGCCAATTTTAAGCACCCTGGGGAATTCTAAAATAAAGCAGTAACAAGCTTGTAGCAAAATTAAAATACTGCAGCCTTTTGGAGACATCCTATAGTTTCCTGGCCTTGGAAAACGTTAAGTCTTCTTTCTCCTAATACCTACAATAGTATTTTAGCGTGTTTTAAAATAAGATGTACCTGTTCAGTCGACTGTGGTATGTCATTAAGCAATGCCACCGGAGCATGGTACCCTGGCTTCTTCTGGCCAAGCAAACTTGTAGAAGAGTAGTCATCATCATCCTGTCAGTACAAAGACATGGCAAATTTATCAAGGGATTTCAGATAAAATGGTGCAAAATTAACATATGATGACCAAAACGGATTCCTAGACAAGTTGAAAACTGACAACTAATACTGTTTATTTAGTTATACATACTCAATCACAATAGCAATAACAAGTTTTCAGAATGCTTTCTTCTATGATGCTTCTGCTATGTATTTCCTCATATTAGTAGCCAGCTTCAGTACAATAATTAAGAGAACCCCCCCCCAAAAAACTGCTCTTAAAACTATGAGCCAATTTAATAGTAAACTGTATTAAACTGAATATAACATTTTTCCTTCATCTTCAAAACATAATTCACTGAGTATAATACATAGCTGCCTATGCCTATTCATGATCAGAGCCATAGTTTCATGACTGGTTCTGCAACTGAAAATGTGGTCAAATGTTTAACATTAGAAATTAACATAAACTAATCTTATAATCAGGACACATAAAGAGAACATATTCAATACAGTCAAAGAGACAATTCTCAAAAACATTTGCTCTAAAACTTGAAATAAAGTAGAAATAGAAATCTTAAAATATTCACTCAAATTCTTCTTGCCCAAGTTTTATTAGTTTTTTTGGTCATCATTTTTCATCTTCACAGCAATGACAGAATGAAGTTAATTATTTTAATCAAGGCTAACAAGTTAAATACTAGACCACAACTTTTTGGCTTCTGCTTAGGGCTACATGACTTTCAAAGCACATTTCATGAAGTACAAGCCAGACTTAGAACTGAGGAGCTTCTAGGATAAGACGTGCCATCCAGTACAGCTTTAACTGCTTTTACTTCAGTAACTGCAGTTCAAAACTACTCAAAACTAATGCCAAAATACTTAGAATGCATTCCTTGAACAAACGAATGAAATCACTTACATCTTCTAATTCAGTTGCTGCAATAGAAGTTACATATCCAGCAAACCTGCTGTCACTGCCACCATAAATTTCTTGATCATAATATCCTGTGGAATCAAGGCCTACTCCTTGTGCTTCATCAAGAGCAGGCTTTTTTCCTTGAATTTCTCGAATTTGTGCTTCAATATCTAGGAAAAAGACACCAACACACTCAGGTCTCTTTACACTTGCACACACACACATATATAAATACATATGTAAAAATAAATCTTGCTTTGAGATCAGTAACAACTCTTGATCATCTTCAAATTCTTTTAAAATGTAATATTCATATTACTATGTACAGGAAACCGAGTTCTTCACCCAGTTTCACAGACTTTCCCTAGGCATGATCTATCACACATAAAACTATAAAATCACAATGCATAAAAGCAGTTTTTCCTTAAGTTGGGATAGTATCCAGCACAGACTAGTTCAACTGCATGGCCTAGAGCAAACCATTCAAAATCACTAATGTTAACATACCTCATCTTTCATTTTGAGATAGAAGGGAGAATATTTTCTGTAATCATTTTATAATGTTATTTATATTTGCACCACAATACTATTTTTCAACACTAACATAATACTATTTCTCAATCAATGTAATTCTCTCATTAAAAGGCCTTTTAAAAATGCCTTAATTACTACTAATTAATCAATTAATTTTACTAAATTAATGCAATCTGTTTAAAAATGGATTTTGTAAATAGAGTTACTGTGTGAGTTGTCTTACAATAAAATCTGAGAACATTTAATAAAATGGAACTTTATTCAAGGACAAAATACCTAAAATATCAAAGCTGTATCATCTTTGAACAAATCAAAAAAAATCTGTCGCTGTATACCAAATTAGAAAAAAAATTAGCATCAGTTTCTCTGCACGTTGGCAGCTGAACTGTAATTTACTCATGACTGTTCCTGCCTGCACCACCACCTTTGAAGGTTCTGCTGTGATTCTGGATAACAAAACCCTCACCCTACTCCCTACTGATGCAATCCTATTCAAACAGAACAAACGGGAGCTTTGTCCCTCTTAAACATGTCCGATCTGACTCTAGTCAAGTCTGGTAGCCATCCTTGACCCTGGAAATTTGGCACTTTTAGAAAGAACTTTAACTGGTTAATCCAGAAAACAAGGACCCAAGTTAAATTATTCTGTCCTCCTACCTGTTACAAAACAGCATGAAAGTAAGTCGCAATAATTCAATGATTCTTAACAAATGTAATTGGGCATAGGTATATTAAGGTACAGCCATCCCCATAAAAATCTTAACTGTTTCCTTTGGTATTTTATTTGATTCAGGAGATATGTAAAGACAATTATCCATACAATCTGAATTTCAATAGGCCAAAGAATTATTTTCTTGTACAAAAAGAGCTGCACTTCATGGTTGGAGGAATATCACTGACCATGTATTTACCTTTTCCCCATCTGCAGCAGTACTGACTGCTGTGTTACCTTGAGGGAAACTTGCCAATTTACAAAAATTACAGAGAAGTACTTCTAGAAAATAATCCTGTCTTGACTACTTCTCACTATTTATTTATTATTGTTGCTCATTTCTCTTTTTCAAAATGAATGGATTTCACAAGGTTTTCCCACCCAGGTATCTTGCAAAAGGCACCATACTACAATACCTGCTCACAAACCTGGCAAAAATTAAAATTAGAATATATGTATTTTAAATTTCGTAAGATTATTACTAATCCAAAATATTGGACTTGAGACCACTAAACGTGATTTTGAAGGATTTATTTTGTGGTTGCAAGATTGCAAATCAAAATTGCCTAGTTAAAAAGTAAATTGACACCTCTGTGAATTTCAAGACTGGGTCCTGTTCTATACACCAAATTATGCTCCAGGTAAAAAGGCATGTTTTGTATAGATTTAACTGAAGGCACAGTTTTCCCTGACAAACCTTTGTTGTTTACAGCTATGTGGGAGAATATAGGGGTTATGTGTTCATACGCAGCCCACAGGATGGGCAGCTAGGAACACTGACTCCGCTGTCAGCCCGGTAAATCTGACAGGGAACTCCTGCAGTGCTCTACTGGGTAAGGAAAGAAATAGCAGGGGCATGTTTCTAAAACCATCTAGAGTCCCATGCACAGAAGATGTATCAGACTGGCTGACAAGGATTATCTTGCTCCATGCCAAAGAAGGGCTTCCCTTAAACCTTCGCAGACCTCTAGAACAGGGTAGGCTGGACAGTCACCTCTGTGATATCTGCCAAGCCTCGAACTCATGAGATGTCTGACAAAGGCTGGCCATGATCATCTGCCGAATCCTGCCTCTAGGAACAGCCAGCTCCCCCTAAAATCCTGCATAGGGGATTTCAGTGAGTTCAAAACTGCCGACCAGTCGCTCAAACATAGACAAGATGCTACCTCCTGGAGAAGCAACAGAACCTACTCCTGCTGAATTAAGTAGCTCTGTCTTGCCCACAAAAGTCTCTCATCTGCAGAGACATATCAACATATGGTATCCCGTTAACCAATGTCACCTGAAGGTATCTCATTTTTGTGAAGTTATCCTATTCCTATGGGAAGCTATCCTAAAGGATTATGAAAGCAATATAACTCAAAGAGATATTTTCCTCACAGGCTTGTCAGGTTTTTCTGATTTGGCCAGATTTTTTTGTTTCATTTTGTTTTTCAAAGGACAGATCAATTTCCTGCTTCCATTTCCAGCCTGCTGCACTGCAGCACTGGGGTGAAAGGCAATACCTGACGCTAGTACTGCTGCCAAGGACAACACTAGCACCAAGGGCTTCCACAGTGCAATGACATTGTTTCTCACTTCTAAAAAGCAGTAACTAGAACTACATGATGCCTCTTTAGCTGTATATGAAGTCGTAATTGCTGTATGAGCTCAATACTAAAAAGCCTGCTGTTCTCTCCTACAATGCAGAAAGCTTTCCATCATTTGTCAGCTGAATCAACGAGACCACGCAGCTCAACAGATAAAAGTACTGGCAAGCAGGCTGTCGTGCAGAACGTGTCCAAGAGCTTTGCCTGTGCTTGGGCTCCCACCACTACTACCATCAACAAAGCTGAGCTTGTTAAAGCAATTGTGGAAGTTCTGTAGCAAAAGGGCTGAAACAAAAACCTTTTCCTATTAATAGTTCTTACCAACACCTCGTAGACTAAGGCCTTGTGCTCTTATTTTATTTTGTAAATAACTATATTTACTGACTAGGGTACAGGTCTCAATTGTTTGTCATTGGCTTTCTCCTTTACATTACAATGAGTACAACTGTTTGCAGATTAAGGAGCATTCTCATTTTCCTTACAGCAAAATCTGCTGGCTTCTTCTAAACCAAGAAAAAAAAGTAGTCTGCATGGAATTGGTAGGGTTAGCAAACCCCCACTTCTGGCCAGTATCATTTTCAACCAATGAGCACTGTAAGTGCTAGACTTAGGCTAAACGAAGCACTTTTTAAAGAGAACATCCACATGATGAGCTGCAACTCCACTTAACCAGCAGGTTTAAGAGGTTTAAAAGCCAGGCACAGCTTGATTGCAAGTTAAGGAAGTATCACATAATTAGCAGGAAGAGACTTTAGTTTGAGATTAAAGATGTGTTTACCTTCCTTGATCTAGCCAGCATTTTCTAGAAGAACTTAACACCCAATTTAAGAAAACATTTAAATACAAATCAAATGAAGAATAAGAGTAATCTCAACAGCTTAAAAACTTGATTTTGTAAAGCAAAGTAATTGTCTGACGATTTATTCAACCAGGACCTAAACACAGAAAGTTACTTCAATCAAGTAACCGTAAAGAAAGGGGGGGGAAAAAAGAAACACACACAGCACAACGTTCTACTGATTATTCCCTTTCTGTATTTTACCCCATTCAGCCACTTTAATATATTCTGGTATTTTTTAAAAAGTACTTTTAACATGCACAGTTGACTTGGAAAATACAGTGAATGTTATGAAAGTGAACACATCTGAACTAAAAGTCACTGAAAATCTAGCTCACAGTCAGATCATGATAGCCATTCTCAAAATACATACTCCATTATTACACAGTTACTCTCCAAACATGTTGTAAATGGAACTAAGACATTATTCAGCATTAAAGAAAAAGAAGAATCAATCCTTGTATTTTAAGTATTTCACAGTGGAAGTAGTTTCTGGTTTTTTATCTTATTTATCATATTTTTTAGCTTGCTTTGTGCAACTTTACTTCTAGTCACTTTAGGATTCTCATAGATGTTAGGACTAAATATTATATTTGGAAATTTGTTTCTTTTTCGTTTTTAACATAAAATAAATTAACGCCAGTTAAAAACCTATCTTCAGTAGCATTTCAAAACTCAAGCACTTACTAAGAGACTTTGAGTTATAACTTTGTAACTTTAATTAAACAGAGGGTTTCCATGTAAATTACATAGCTGAAATAATCCCAAACTGAGATCTCTTCCAAGTTGTGTCTTGAATGCACCAATCAACAAGCATTTAAAAGCAGTACAAAGATGTGAAAAATCTGCTAAGAGAATTTAGTACCAAACAACTCTTTCAATTTAGGAGATCAGTCAGGAATGGAAAAAAAAGAAAGATTCCATAGAACTCAAAAGAAAACAAAAATCAAAGTCATTCAGCTAGTATGTCGATGTAGGAAAAGATAACATTACATGATGACTGCCAATTTTACCTAACTATTTATTTACATACCAAAACCATTAAAAAACTGTTCCAATACAACACTAATCTGTTAATACACATAACTGGAAGCATGACAGTTAAATTCCGTTAAATTCAATGGACCATTACTTGCTTTAGTGTATAAGAAAATTAAGAAAAAAAATCATATTGCTATTGTATTATTGAAAGATCTTTTGCTAATGAGAGAAACAGAGCACTGTGATGTGTAATACCCACTTGGGTAATATCTAATACAAACCTTACGCATGTCACAGCATATAAACAAAAGACAGATAAATTCAGTAATTCTATAAAAATATTCTAGAATGCTAAAATATAATTTCATATTCTAGAAAAAAAATTCAAGGAAAATGATTTAAGTTTTCCCTTCTTGCATAAACTTAGACCAAGTCTACAGTCCTAAAAACCACACTAACTGGGCTTCCAGATGTAAGAGATGCCTCTAAATTAGAGAACTTTTTTCAGTGCAAAACTTACCTTCCCCGGAGACAGTTAAAATTTGGGCATCCTACCTACCTCACTTCATACAACCATTGCCCAGAAGTCGTTTTGGATTAGTGAATTCAGTACGTAGATTAACACAAACATAGCAGATCACTTATCATATGCAAAACATGAGTAAAAATACAAAAGCAGAAAATATTTGTGAGAAAGCATTAAGCAGAACGATTCTAAAAATATCTCCATTTGCGTTAAGATGTTTAAGAGCAAAGCAAACCATAGACATTGTCAAAATAAGACAGCTTTTACTCAGACTGTAAAAAGCTCGAAACAGTAGTGAGCACAGCCATGTAACACCTCAGAGAATAACAACATACTGCCTGTGAAGACCCTCACTCATAAAACTGATCAGAGAACAGTTTTCTTATGTAAACAGCCAGCCGACAGAAGTCTCCGTGCTGAACCGGCATTTTAAAAGCCTGAGACCTCACACCGCTTTTCCCCGCCTTCGGGGCATTTTTCTCAACAGTGCCATGTCGACACGACGCTTAGCAACAACTCAGGCCATGCCGGCTTTCAACGGGCAACATCATAGCTCACCCTGCACCTAAAGCTCACCCTGCACCTAAAGCCTCCACCTTACAGGGGACACAGGCCGAGTTAAGAAAATAAATGTGCATTACTGACACGTGTCACGCGAAACCGAGGGGGGTGAGCGCCTCCGGCGGGCTGGATACGAGCGCCAGGAAGGGGGCAGGGGCCGCGGGGAGGGGAGAGGTGCGCGCAAGGCTCCGGAGCGGGAGCCAGCGCGGCCCACGGGCGACCGCGGCAGCGCTTGCGCTGCGGCTACCTCCGGCCGGCAGGCGGGAGCCCGGCGGCGTCGCGGGCCGCTCGCCCCGTCGGCAAAGCCGGAGCTAAGCAGCACCTTCCTCCCCCGTCGCCCCGCGCGGCCCCGCAACGGCCGCCCCCGCGCGCCCGGAGGCGGCCCAGGCATGGCGGTGACACAAACGCAGACGCCATTACACAAGGCCCGGCCCGCCCGCGCGGGGCGAGCCCGCCCGGCCCCCGCCCGCGCCGCCAGGCCTGACGCGGCTCAGCAGTCGGGGAGAAGCCGAAAAGGAGGGCGAGAATGGCGCACGCTTGCACCAGCCAGCACCGCCGCGGCTGTTTAGGGGCCTTTTACCTTCGTGAGTCTTGGCGATCTTCGCCATTTTGTCCAGAGCGAACAACGCCGAGGCGGAACTGGCCCGGCCCAGCCACTTCCGTTACGGGGGGAGGGACGAGAACTCAACGCGCAAGCGCGAGCTGTGGGCGGGGCCCGGGCTTAGCGCGGCGCCGAGGCCCTGCGCAAGCGCAGTGGCGGCGGAGAGGCGGTGCCATTCTGTCCGTGGGGGAGACCGTTGGGCCAGGGCTGGAGTCCCACCCACTCCCTGATGGACGGCGAGGCCAGCGAATGGCGACGCGGCTGAGGGTGCGCGGAGGCGGCCGTTGGGAGCGGCGCGCGGTGGGGGGCGCTGAGGGAGCGGTAACCGTCGGCCCGCGGCGCGGCGGCAGCGCAGGGTGGCTGCGGGCAGGGCAGGGCCCAAACGCGGGGCGCCGGCGGGGCGCGGTGCTTTCCAGGCTAGTTGATAGGGGACCGTGTCTTCTGCTGTGAGAAGCTGCTGCGTTTTCCCCAAGTACAAGGACTCCAGTGCTTCTCGGTTGTCTTCAGCCTAGAAAAGAGAATTAATGGCGCTCTTCTAATATCTGCCTGCAAGATACCTTCTTCCCATTTGAGACACCAAAAGAGGATGACACTTCCACTGTGCTGCAGGGACAGTCAAAATACAGTCAAATAAGTCACCGTTTCCTAGAAACTCGCTTCTCACCGATGCTGATCCCTGCTGAGGGCTGGTTCTGCTGTGCAAACTGTGGAGATTGCTTTGCTGTGTTTTGCCAAATTGCTTGGCCTTTGCTTCCTCTTATCAAGCTAACTGGCCCAGTGACAAAGGACAAAGCAATAGATACAAAAACAAGGCATAAATTTGTATACTTGCCACAAGATGGGGGTACAGTTGGTTGAAAAATTGCCCTCAGAATAGTTATCAATGCTTTTTTTTTCTGTCTAATGGGGATAAAAGCACTTGGCAGATCACTTCTACTGAATATTTTAGTAAGACCCTTGAAAAGGGAATGGAAGATATGTTTCTAAAATTGACAGATGGCACCAAACTGGCCAAAGTTGCTAGCAGTTGGAAGATGGGATTCAAAATTATCTTGATCCATACAAGAAATCATTTAAGATTGAGAAGGTGGACTGTATTAAAGACAAGCATAAAATAGTACATATTGGAAATTAAAAACAAGTATATACATTCAAATAGCCAAAATAATCAGAAAATGATCAGGTACGGATAACAAATTAAAGCTAAATGTATATCAGTAACATCACGCTGCTGCAGAAGGAAATCTAATTCTGGGATATATTAACAGTGGTATCGTATCTAAAACTTGGAAAGCAATCATTTCACTTTGCTTGGCACAGTCAAAGCCACTGATGGAGTGCATCATGGTGGAGGTTCATTTGGGGACTCTGCAATTCAACAAAGATGTGGACAAACTGGACGTAGTTCAGAAGGGAGCAGAGGAATGATCAGAGGGTTACGAAACATGCACTGCGTAGGAATGTTAACAGAAATGAATCATTTAGCTGTTCTGAAATGATTGCCCTTGTGCAGCTTCAGCCTATCATTTTGGAAACTGTTACCTTTTTTAGCAGTTTTTCTTTTAATGTGATACGTCCATACTTCAATATCATACTTCAATATCTTTACTATGCTTCATATCAGAACAGGACTGATTCTGTCCACATCCAAAACACTGGAAACTCTCCCTTATAATCAAGTGTTGTGAATGAGCTAATTTTTCATTGTCTGATTTTTTAGCAGTAGTAGGCAAAAGCCTAAGCAAAACACCAAGGCTAACCACACAACCGAAGTTCAAAGTCCAGTTACAGGATTGCTTAATCATGTAATGTATTAATGACATTTCATAACACTCAGTGTAATATGTAATCTTATATAGTTTATTTACTATTTAATTGTATTTATGGTTTAATTGTACAACTGCTAAATTACAAAGCTACTCAAGCCTTTGTAACAAGCGACATGAAACAATTTCTGTTGAGTGAGTTTAACGAACTTCTGATAAGGTAAAATGTATAAATTATTTGCCAAAAGGGAGCTAAGTACATGATGGCAAAACTGTCACACTCTCTACCTATGAATCATTCCTATTATGAAGGCTGATTGTTCACATTAGGACTTTTTGAGGGTTGTCTTAAGACAAAGCCAAGGTTGTGTGTTTGTAGGAATATCTGTGTGTTTGATCTATCTATCTATCTACCTGGTTTTGCTTTGTATTGCTTAGTTTGCAGAAGTTTGCTGAACAATTCTTTGTTTGTATTTTTTACGTAATTAAATGTATTCAAATGTTCTTAAGTGAAAGAGACTGTCATTTGAAGATACTGAGAGTCTTCTCTCTCTTCTTTTAGTATTATTAAGCTCCTATTCTGCATTTCTAGAAAGATGTATTTGCACATACTTAGTGGCCACAAAAGGAGGTATGTACTGAACTGCCTAGAGATATATGAGGGTAGGACTGAGGCAGACAGTAATTCCCTACTGCAGGAATTTAGTGCATGTAACTATTTTAAGTAACTGTGTCACATGCTCGGGTTCACTATGAATATCAATTTGCAGTAACTTTCTCTTGTTTCTTTAGCCTGACTTCCAACTCCTGTTAGGCTGACCGGTTATGGACAGCAGCACTGTGTTCCCTCTGTTATTATGCATTACTAAGCGCAGAGGTTGTCATCCCAAGGAACCCTTTTAAGTGGTAATTTCAGGATATGCTATTTCCCACACAAAAGCTGGAGTTCTGTATTGTGAGAGCCGACAGGGACTGTGTTGTGCTGAAGCAGGGTACACTGTGAAGTGCAGTGACAAAACTGCGTTCTGCTTCTTTGTGTCTTTTATCCTTTCTCACAAATTCTGTATGCTGCCAGCGTTCTTAACCTGTGTATGCCTGTCAAAGCCCTGAATCCTGACATGTATTTCTTGCCTCCTGAACAATAGCCCTAACAGGTAGCTTCCACAGGGTATGGACAGGATGGTACCTGGTGGTTTACCAGTCCTGTTTTGCCTATCAAAGTCCCCTTCCCCTGCACACACATGCACATACACTTCAGGGAGGCTCCTCTATGGATTGGGAACAGACTGGATTTAAGAACTCCAAAGCTTTGCAGATCTAGAGTAAATCAGACCTAAATTACAGACCTGCCATGTCTTGCTTTATGTAATAGATTCAGGTCCAGTTTCTTGGCCAGCTTAAGCCATCACTAGCTGGCACTGTTGCTGAAAGAAGTATCCAGCCACATTTGCCTGTCCTTGATTTACCCCTTCTACTGTGCCAGCAGAAGTTTCTGGCACTGGTTCATTTAATGAAGCCATGCTCCTGGCTACGCTCTCCTGCTGATTTGCCCCCAAATAACTTTTTATTTGTATTCAACTTTTTCCCCACACCTAATGGTGTAAAGAAATGCACCACAAGCTGACATTACCCAAATAGCCCCTGCAGTGCCATGGGGGGAGGTGGGGGAGCCTGGGCCAGGGCCCCCTCCTGACCCGAGGCCATCCCTCTCAGCTGTTGGCTGGAAAATTTGGACCTGGGTGCTGGGGCTTGGCAGCAGTGGCAGTGCCCTTAGAGCAGGGTCAGGCCGGGGGTGCGGGTGGCCCTGCCGCTGTCAGGCACTGCGAGGACACGTTACTTTCTATCTGCTTTACGTATTTGTCCCCTTTCCAGTATTGCTGCACCCACACAGCTCAGTTGTGAATGTCATTGATCCGCCTGGCAATGAGACTACTGCTATTTTTTCTCCCTTTGCACATGTGGAAAACTGAGGCAGAGAATAAACAGCAAACCCTAAAAGGGGTGAGGAGCCATAACCCACACACTGCTCGGCAGCAAAACATCTCGGGGCATCCCATGAACTGGGCACACCAGGGATTCAGGAAAGGCAGGCGGAGATTCACCTGCCCCGTAACAGGATTCAGGTTCTCTGGTATAAAGACAGAGAGCTGTCCGTGATAGCTGGTAGGATTCAGTGGGAGTTTGAGGATCCTTTTGTAGATCGACTGTATGCCTAATTCTTGCTATGCCAGAAACAACCAGTTCAGTCATGATATATGAAATATAACAAAGCTCTCCTAATTTTGTGTTGTGGCTTCTGATAATGCGCTGGAGTGTGAAATAGTAAATCTGCCCTTAATTCCTAGCTATGGCATCAGCTTGCATCATTTGCAGATCATGTAACCAGTAATTTACTCATTTCTCCTGCTTGCAGATCATCTTTCCCTGCCTAATGGTGTGGTTGTGAGACTTTACAGATGTTTATGGGGTATTTTGAGATACTTCAGTTGCAAATATTTTTCAAAATTTATTTATAAATAAGAAGTGAATGGTTTTATTATTGCTTTACCCAGCATATCTTTGTCTGCCAAAGGGACGTATTAAACTGGTTGCCCTGTTCACACATCTGTAGAAACAGAGCTGAATATAGTAAGTAAAAAATAGCACGCTTTTAACAATGATAATACACGTTTGCCTCATTTATAATCACAGTTTAAACTGAACCATTTTTTCTCTAATGCAAATGTATGCTCTCTATTTTATCTCTATCTATTTATGTGTATATGACTGGTCATATAAGCTGCTGGTTTTACAAAAATTACCAAACATAAAAAAAAATCAAAAATAATAATGAAATTTCTTTGTGGTATGGGTCATAAATTATGGCCCTTTCAGTTACCGGATAGTCTTGCATCTCACTGGTATTAATTTGGGCCAGTGTTCCTATGAATGTTGGTAAATGCAAATCTCTCTTCACAAACAGCAGATATCAAGCAAGGTGTAATGACTGTATTTCTGAGCCTTCCAAGAAAAAAACCTCTGACTGCTCTCAGACATCCAGCATCATGAACCTCGCAACACTTTATCCTTCAGCTATTCTAAACCCTTAAAGACATCAAACTCTCAAACGGGTGATTTCTGCTCAACGGAGGCAAGCTGAAACAACATCGGGTGCCAGAGCACGCTCCCATGGCAGAGAACAGAGAAGACAGCAAATTCGAGCCGTCCCGGTGGAAGGTGAAAAACACGCAGATGAGGTTAGTAATGAGGACTTGGTTGAGCTAAGTTTTTTTTCTTTTGCCTTTCTGCCCTTGCTGTTTATCTCCTGCACTGTGGAACACACATTTTTGCATGTTCCTGTGTTTCATTAAGTTAATTACAAAGAACATGCTAGAGGACAGCCCACCTGAAAAACAACATAGCCCGGTGTGCTAAATGAGATCTGCTCCAATTAGTTTCAGTTATCCAAATGGGTCATGTTCTTGTTCAATAATGAATGTTTTATCTAGTGGCAAGGACACCACAGGAGGACTGTGGTGACAATGGGGACTTTTCTGAAGAGGACATTTAGTGGAACTTTTGTTCTGTCCAGAATTATTTTCCATTTCCATGCATTTAGCACTCAACTGCTTTAAGTAGAATAAACTTTGTGTTATTTGACACTGAACATAAAGTTCTAGTAGTATTTAATTCTAGTAGTATTTAATTTAGAATGTGGGGGCATCTGTTCAGCTATTCAGAAGGTAAGCAGTTTGAACACGTTGTCCACAAAGTGTCTTCAGGTTTGTGGTGAACATATTCAAGCTGTTTACCTTCTGGTAATACAGTCATGACATGTTCAAGCCAAGGATAAATATGATGTCTAAATATTATGTCTCAGTTCAAGACTCCCAGTCAAGAGCTGAATAGCTGAGCAGGTATTAAATAAATAATTATGGAAATAGATTTGGCACTTACTTTTAAATAACTTCCCTGTAGTACATGATATTTACACAGAATATGAAAAGTATGATGAAAAAAATTATATTGAAGCGACAGTTATTTAGATACTCGCAGGACGGCTGTACGCGCCTCTATACAGCGGCTGCGGTCGAAAGGTGAGTTAGGAGCCGGGGACGCACCGCAGGCGCCGGCCGCTGCGCGGAGGCCGTTGGCGCCCCCTCGGCGGCGGCGGCGGCGCCCCCCTCCTCCACCGTCCCCGCGTCACACGGCCCCAGCGCGCGGGCCCTGACGCGCACAAGCCCTATTATAGCCCTCGCGGGCCCCGCCGGGCCAATCAGGAGAAGGGCCTCGCCCCCGCCCCCCCGCGAGCCGGAGCTGTCTCGTGACTGCGCGCGGCCCCTCGCGCTGCCAAAGCGGTCATGCGGCCGGGGGGCGGGGAGGGGGCGGGCCGCGCGGCGGTGACGCCCGCGCCTCCGGCACGCTGATAGGCGGGGAGCGCGAGGGGGCCGCGCGGCGATTGGGCTGCGGCGGGGTGGGGGCGCGGCTGGGCGCGGGCGGCCGTTAGGCTGCGCCCGGGGGCGGTGGGGACAGCCGGCGAGGGAGCGGGGCCGGAGATGGCGCGGAGCGGCCGGGCGCTCGGCAGGGCGCTGGCCGGCGGGCTCGCCGCCGCGCCGCCGCCGCGCTCGGGCGCTGCCAGGTACGCGGGGCCCGCGGGGTGACTGCCAGCGCCCGTCCCCGAGCCCCGGGCGGTGGGAGGAGCCCCGCCGCCGCGCCGCCCCTCCGCCCGCCGAGCGGCCCTCAGTAGGCTCCAGGGTGAACGGGGCCGGGCGGGCGGCGCAGCAGGAGCGCGGGGCGGCTGGGGCGAGCTCCCGCCCCGCCGCCGCCCGGAGGGGGCGGGCGGCCTCGGGGAAGGGCAGAGGCTGCCCGGGCCCCTCGGCAGGGACGGAGGAGCCGCCCCCAGGCTTGCCTCTTCCTCGCTGGAGCCGGGGCCCTGGTTGCTCCCCGTGCCCTGGCGAGGTGCTCTGAGCACCGCGAGAGCCAGCGGGCGCCTCGGAGGAGCGGTGGTCCTGGAAGCCCTGCTCCTGCCGGGAAGGGAGGAGAGCAGGCAGACGGGCAGGGAATGCGACCTGAAAGCCTCAGAGAGCAGAAAACCCGTTAGCGCTTTAATGGCAGTGTTGCCTGTGTCCCGTTGTTAAACTTGGCGTCTTGCTGTCATCCTCGTCTAACCAGTGAAAAAGTGGAATAGAAATTGGTTCATGATGTCAAAATGCAAACAGTCATTTGATGTAATTGTTACTGTGCAGTGGTATGATCCATCATCTTATGTGGACTACCTTTCTTGTTGTATCTCATTCATCTTTTAAATTAAACCCTTAAGATGTATTTGCAATATTAAAATATTCCCACCACACTGAATAAAATAGCCGTTTTAAAAATAATGTATTAGATCTGATATAGTCCTGCATCGAAGGTAAAATCCGTTACTGGGAAGCATGTTCAGGATAAAGAACCCTATTGATGCTGAAAGTTGAAACCTGAACTGGTCGAAAACTAAGTTTGAAAATGTTTCTAGTGTAATTTGAAAGAAAGCTGGCAGCTGATTTTAACCAGGTGCAACCTGCATTCAAAATGCTACTGTATTATCGATGCCCTTGAAGCTGGGTATGCTCTTATACCTTGCAGTTGTCACCAGTGTACATTTTGTACATGTTGTCAACTTGGTGGACTCCTTACTGGGCTCAGTATTGTACTTCTAGGACTTAGGTGGTTAATTTAGTCTTTTGTGCTTTTCCAGGCTGAGATGATAATAAGGACACTTGTTGGCAATGGTCACTTTTTTGGGACATGAGCAGCTGTCCACAAACAATTTGAATGAGATCAACTCAAGTCTCATAGACCATAAAGCGGCCATCAGATGACACTATGAAAGTGGCATTTGAGATAACAGTGAATACAACTATACTAGCACACTCTTACCACTAATTTCAGACATTTTATAGTCAGCAATTGGAGATTGATTTTTTTTTTTCCCCAAAATATTTGAATCTTTAATCTTGGAAAATTTTACTGCAATCAGTGAATATATATCACTTATGTATGTATACCATACAGCAGTAAATGCTTCCTTTTCAGTTCATGGAAGTCAGGTGATACTGTGATCAGTGCCCAAATGTTTAGAGATAAAGCAGCAAGTAAGAGGAATGGAATGATACCAGTAAGTGCAGTGTGAGTGGGAATGTTTGCGTTACCGGCAGAGGATAAACACAGGAGTGCTAGGTGCATTTGAATTCTAGTATGGGCTTGGCTTTTCTTCTGTGGCTGTGATCAGGTTCACAGAAGCGAGTGTGACAGTTCACTGAAGTGTGTGCTTCAGTGATTTCTTGAAGAGGTATGCTCTCCTGAACTGGAACCAAGCCCAGCACATTCTTCTTGCATCTGTTTTTCTTCAGATAAAATAGAAGTCTCACTAGATTTGCTAACATTATAACCTCTCTTAACCTTGCCTTCCTTGAATGGCAATATAACTGAGAAATGGACAGTGTCTTTCAGTGGTTAAAACAAATTATTTGTAGACATTGTCTTTCAGCCTTGTAGCTGAAACAAGTATAGATAAAATTATACTAACAAGTATTGATTAAAATATCTTTCCTTGAAATATGGGTAAAATTGTATGAAACAGTATACTTGCATAGCATCACGGCAAAAAAAACAAAAAAAACCAAAAGAAACCTGACAACTAACTCGGACCATGTACTATATGTGGCCTCAGATGGAGAAAACAGTTTAAAATAGCTCTCCAGAATGGGGTGTGTTCCAAATTTTTGAAAACTTCTATGAATCTGGTCAAGGCAGCTACAATGTTACTATGGCAGACTTCCAGTGTTTCCCCTCAAAGCAATGATTTTCTTTAACAGGTTTGTCCCATCTACTTGGAAAAAAAAGAGACCATGATTGCATCCCCTGAGATACAATTCCAAAAGCTCACAGAGCTTGTGGTCAAAAGATTTTTTCAAGTAGACTTATTCTTTCTTAATATCAATACTATACTTGTTTTCCATCTCAGGTAATTCCTTTTCCACTTCAGTGATTACAGTTTAAAATCTGTACTGTCAGTCATCTTGCTTTGTGTCTGACAGTTCCTTTATTTCTTAAAGGCATCAGTACAGATTCTCTCTAATCAGCCGATGGTGATACTTATTTTCCTCTAAACTCAATTGCAATTTATTAATTGCCTGTCTCCTAGTACAGTGACTGCACAAGCTAACTTGGTCAGTCAAGGATTATTATTGCAATTCCTTAGAATCAAAAGTTTTGTTAATTTTAAAGAACATGTTGATAATAACTTTGAGGGATTAAAATTCGTAACTGCTATAACTTGCTAGACTGCTTTGGTGGTTAGGAAAAATGGATCTAACTGTTCACTGTATTAAAAAAAAAAACAACTTTATGCTAACTGGGGAAGGTTGGTTCCATTTTTAGCTCCTCATTTTTGACTGTTTGTATCTAGAAGTATGTTCCTGATTGATTAATTAGAGAGATAACAGAAGATGATCCAGGTTGCTATTTAACTTGCATACATAGAACTACTGATAGTAAATAGTGGTGTTTTTAACTTCGTGATGCCACGGACCAGAACTTTTGACATTGCATTTGTATTTTACATCTTAACTGACTTGATCTAGGCAAAATCAATAATTTAGCAGAACAGATCTATTAACCCCAAAGAATGTGTTAAATTTTAGTATAGGTGTTTGTAATTGTAACTAGAGAAAACTGAGATGGAATCTTAGAATTACGAGCATTTCTTAAAGGTAACTTAAGTTTTAGTTATGAAAACACTGGGTACAATATTTTGTACAATGATATTTTCAGGAGAAGTAAACGTCAAAAGCTGGAGAAGCAATGCTGCTTCTGAAAGGACTTTCAAAATAAAACCGTCTTGTAGGAGATGGAAGGCAGCCGGGGGATTATAGTAGAGTTCAACTTTGTATCTCAAAGGGGAACCTTCTCTTCCTGTTTGCCTGTTCTGAAAGGGTGATGTGTTGTAGACCATGCCGGATTTTACTAGCAAGAAACCCTGTTTGGCAAATTAAATGCATGAGTTTCACACATGATATCAAGCTGCCGTAAAAACAACATTTAATGGGAGGCCTTTGCATTTTTGTCTGCTAGTTACTTTTCTGGTGACTAGGAGCTATTCTTAGTTTCTCCCAAGGCAAAACACCTCCCCCCAAAAAACAAAATCTCCCTTCTATTTTTAACAGTTTGTAAGCTCTTATTGAGCTCTTGTTTATCCCTCTAAATGTGACATTTTCTGGAATGCTCTAAAACTGATGTGTGTCTCACCTGAATGCATTGTCTTTTATTTTTGCTGATATGAAACACATCTAAAAGCATTTTCACTGTTGCAGGCACGTGGCTTCCTGTGGTATTCTGATGACCAGAATTTCTCCACTGCAAGTACCTGAAATGAACCATACCTTTTCAAGAACTTTCTTCAACATTACAGCACCACTAGTAAACAAAAGAAAAGAATATTCTGAAAGAAGAATTATAGGGTTTGTATAGAAGTGTGGAAAGAGACTTGATATGATTTTTGGGTTTCATATTTGCTGCGACTAATCAGAAACACTAAAAGTTCAAAGATTAGGCATCTCTGAGACACATGCCCCTGTGACTGTGCCCCCAACTGGAGATTTAAAAGGAGTTTGAATTTCAGAAATTGTAGAGATCAGGCTTTTTTAAGTCTGAAATTGAGCAGCAAAAATTTCATTTTTTTAAAAAGAAGAATTAGTTGTGTGATGAAAAAACATGTGCCCACAGGAAAACATGTTGAAATCCTGTTTGCCTTATGGCTAGTGAAAAAGGTCCCATAAATGGAGGACCTCCTCCATGTCTCTGATGCACAGTAGTATGATTTTTTTTTCCATTAGACATAGTGTTTTTGACATACTTAACAATCCTTTATACGATAGTCCCGGAATTGCAACAAATCTTGCATAGTCACTTAAAAGGAGCCTCTGTACAATAGCATTCACCACTTTTCCATTTAATCTATTTTTGTATTAAGGTTTTCATTTTTGTTAGAATAACCAAAGTATTATTGCTCTATTTAAGCATTTCCATTTAATCTATTTAATCTATTTTTGTATTAAGGTTTTCATTTTGGTTAGAATAACCAAAGTATTATTGCTCTGTTTAAGCCTTAGAAAATATAATCCTTTAGTTTTGATACACCTTTTCTTGGTACCCATGAATGGATTCTTTTCTTTTGTGGAATGTCTAAAGTCTACCTAAATGAAGACACAGCTGTTCTGGAAAAAGAACAACTTTTTCCATTTGAAATCCATCCATACCTACCTGACACTGAAGAAAGTAGGAGAAATCTGGTTCACTGTTTGCTAATGTCATTGTTGGATGTTGTCCAGTGTTTTGCTTTTTTGTGCAAAAACTTTCACTAGTTTATTACTTTTTTTATTTGTTATTTAGCAGAGCTATATTTTTTAACTTCCAAAAATATTGGCAGTCTTTTCAGGTGACTGCATATTCAGCCTCAAAATTGATGCTGCCTATGGAATTTATATCATCTTTCAAAAAAAATTTTTTTAACTGAATTTAAAGTTAAAACATCTTGTAACTGTAATGTCCATATTTCTGTTTCCAGATATTCTATGCAGGAAATGTATGAAGTTGTTGCTGTCGTGGAGAATTACAAACTATTTGTTCCTTGGTGTAAAAAATCAGATATATTATCGAAGCGTTCTGGATACTGCAAAGCACAATTAGAAATAGGATTCCCTCCTGTAGTAGAGAGGTATACATCGGTTGTTACCCTAGTGAGGCCACATTTAGTTAAGGTAACTTATTTTCTTATTTTTCTTAGCTGTAACTTTCTCTAACTTTTGTTTGTAGAAATTGTAGAATACTACATTTTTGTAGTATTTTGTAGAAATGTAGAATACTACAGGACACTGTCACTTCAAAATCAATTCTGGAATTGCTTTGTGTGGCTCAAAACTCTGTAGCTTTTGTTTAAAGACTTCAGGTTAACTGGGGAGAGATTGAATATGCTTTTAAAACATGGGCTGCCAAATAGGTGGAAAAATTTCCTTCTTAATTTGCTTTTGATGGGGAAGCAAACAGCAATTAAGGAAGATATACTACTTTAGTTATAAGATTCACTTCTCAATGTATTTTATCCAAGCCTCTCTAAATGCAAATTAATACTGACTTAAAAGTTTACTTGGAAGACTGTAGCTTCAGATGCTTTAGCAAAATTGATGATATCTGTCATTACTTTTCTTTTGGAATTTCTAACTGCTCTGTATAAGAAGTCTTAAGTTGAAGTGGAGTATCTGCTGAGGAACCTCTTAATCAGTAGATTAATGAGAAGACAGAACAGTAGATTTAAAGTCAATTTTTTAGAATTAATTGCTTCAAAAGAGACGCAGTCGTACTTCATCTTCTTTCAGCTTTACCAGCGCGATAATTAAAAAAAGGGGCGGGGGAGAAATTTTAAGCGAGGTCTGGAACTTCAATTACTTGTTTGCCTTATAGCTTTAAAACTGTTTCAGTTAGGAATCTGTTCTGAGCTGTTCCTGTCAGAACTGTCTCTCCCTTCTTTTGGCAGATCTTGACTATTTTTTGCATGCATCAAGTCAAACTACAACAACTAAGTTCTGTTCAAGATAATTGCTTGGATATCCAATTTCACTGTTCTTTTCTAGGCTTCCTCTTAGGAAACACAGCTCAAAACAGAAAATGGTTTTAAGTACAGGGGAGACGTGAATTGGAAAGGGAATATGCAAAGTGCTTTTACTCAAGGTACTTATTCTTTCTGGAAGGAAAAAGAAATTTTCTCCCTTTCTTAATGAAGCTTAACAGTTACAATGGAAAATCTGCCTTTCACATGCTGATTGCTTTCCCTTTCTACTTTTCCCTGTGACAAGACTGGCTTTTTTCTTTGACATAGCCATCAGATTGGCTTTCCAACTCTTTTCTCTCCAATTAACTTAAAAGAGGAGTTCTAGTCTCAAAAAAGACCAAAAAATGGCGAGGGGAACTATTTTTCTTTAAATGTCTTCCTCCTAGACTTGCTAGCCTTTTCTCTGCTGGGGTTATTTCCCTAAAAGTTTCCTGTTGTTCACATTACGTTCACATAACTGTATGAGCATTAGCATAGAGAAGGGACTGTGTGCTTGGGCTGTTTCACCATCCGCAGGAATAACTCTGGGGCATGAGCGGACTGCGGGTGGTCCAGGGTAGCAGGCTACCAGTGGCTACAAAATGGGCACGGCTTTGTTGCTGATGGCACTGGCGCTAGTGCCTGCAAAGTCAGAGTGGTAGCAACAGCTGTTGTTGCTGAGGAAAGTGTGGCATGAGTACTGCTACCTGCGGGGATGGGGAGCGCAGGGACACGGTGGCATTGTTCCCTTTCGTCCTGCCCTTTTGGCAGCAGCAGCAGAAACAAGCCCAGCACTTCAGCCTTGGTCTGCTCTTCCCTCTATTCCTCCCCTTTCTGTTGTAGAAGTAGCTAGGCACTGCATCGTCATTCCTGGGCAGAAAAAAAATAAGTATTTTTGTGCTGCTATAATTAGTCTTTGAGATGGCTTGGCTTATCACTGTGTTCAAACCATAAGCAACACCTATTCATTGTGGGTAGTCTTTATAGAGCAGAGCTGGTTGTGGTAACAGTAAGAGCTGTAAAGAAAAAGTGTTTAAAAAAAAAAAAAAGGGCCACTTCTCTTTAGAGCCTCTGTGCTAATTGAGATGTAGTATTTGACTCTTGAAAAGTATGTTTTTCAGTCTTTGTTTAAAAATATAGCCATGCAAAATTACTTATATATGCCAAAAGCAAAAATGAGTGAAAATAAGGACCCTATAATGAAAAATTATGAAGCCAATTACTGTGCACTCTAACTTTTTAAGCTAGGACTGTACCCAAACACTCTGAGACATTAGTTAAATACGGTTTGCTGGTTACTAAAGCCAAGATGTAAGCTGATGAAGAACTTCAATGTGTAGTCTTTCTTACTTCATGGTTGCTCTTGATGACATTAGTATCTTGTGACAAAAGGTGTCTGGAGTTTGACTTCAGTCAGGTTTGTTTTGATACTAAACATTTCTCCAGCTCAAGACTACCAGTCTATATATCAGGATATAAAACACTCTATACATGTAATGAAAAAAACTTACAAAAACAGTAAATATCCACATGCTTTGTTTAAAACAGTGCTGTTCAAAATTCTGCTGCTTATAGCATTAACATAATTATGGTGTTGTACACATCAGACTTGAGATCTGTTTTATGGTTCTCAACACAGTCTTCCCTCTCCCTTAAAAGGGATTCAGTTGCTTCACCTTAAATGACACTGTGTAAATGGGATCTCAGGCTGGCTGCACTGTAAGGGTAACTTTTAATTACGCCATGACCTTCAGTGTCTAACAAAATGCGAATGCAAACTTTAGTAGCACCAGTTTGTCACTTCTGTAAGAGCCTAACTGTAGCTTGGCTTTTTAAACTTTCTTTTAGGCATCCTGCACAGATGGAAAACTATTTAATCACTTGGAAACTGTGTGGCGTTTCAGCCCAGGTATCCCTGGTTATCCAAGGACATGCACATTGGATTTTTCAGTAAGTATTATAACTAAATCACCACATACTATAGAAAGGGCATAGAAAGAGTATCTTCAACTATAACATTTTGTGTTTGGTTTTGGTACTAATGATTTTTTTCCTAAATATAGACTCTCTGAAACTAATTAAATTTTAGTCACTAATATCCAACATAATTTTTATACACTCTACCGTGTGAAAACTGCTACAGAATCTTTCAGAGACAGCAGTCTTCTATGAGGCATCCCCACATAATGAAACATTCTAGGGACTGGTATCTCCCCCAGTACAATTCTAAACATGCCAAAGTTTTTAGACAAGCAAATCTAGAAGGAGAAATACTAAACATACTTATGGGCTTTGCTATTTCCTTTAACTACTTTACAACCTAAGTGATCTTGCTATCAGGAAGTAGGTGTTCTCCCATCTGTCCCCCTCAACTCCTGTTTGATCTGCAGTTTTGCCAGCTTAATCTCCTGACTTGTATTTTTACTATTTCATGTATTGTTATAGTTCTCTTACTTCCTTCTATAACATAGGTATAAATGATTCTTAGGGGAAATGCTCTCTTTTTTAGTCTGATGTGATAGCACCTCAGCCCAAAACTATTCCTTTTTTAATCCAGTATCTGATTTCCTGTCTGTTATTCCTACAAAAGTTGTTTTCCACTGAAGTTACTGCTTTTCTATTTTTTCTAGTTAGTCTTTCATCACATTTTTTCTTACCTTTTGTAATTTTGAGAATGGATGTTGCATTTGGCACATATCTAAGCTGAGGTTCAGAACAGCCTACAAAAGTACACAGAAATGGGTTGATTCTGCTGCCATCTACTGGGATACTCTGTTTTAAAAGATTATCTTTCGTAAATAGGAAAAAAAGCTTTTGGAGTATTTTGTAAACCAGGGTATTGTCCTCCTTGCGTTAGTATTTTTCAACTTATTGTTGTATCGCACTTCATACAGTTCAACAGTAAAAACAAATCAACAGACACTTGAGAATGCACTTTCTCATGGGATTTGCCAACTATGTTTGGATATTATTTGCTCATAGTATTTAAATTTTTCCAGGAAAATCAGTGCCAGTTCCTGCTACTGACTAGTATGTAACATAACTTTTGACCCAAAATGTAAATCAGATGAGAAAAATAGAATTAAGCAACTGCTTAAACCCTATAACCTAAATACTGAGTTTGGGGGGAAAACACTTTTTAAAATCTTTTACCGAAGCCACCTTTTGACATTTCAGGTTGAGAACTTCAGTTAAAGGGAGTCAAAAATGGACTTAAAATGGACATTTTCACCTTCTTGGGGAAACACTATCAATACTTCTTACTGCTCACCCCATTTTGAGGCAACAGAAGCAAATACGGCCAGCTGAGCAGGGGTTTGCCTCACAAAGGCAGGTACTTAAGGATTTTAACCCTCGCTCAGTTACTGACTTGCTGTATTACATAGCTTCTTGGTCTATGCAGACAGGGTTGATAAGCATTTCACAACACACTTCCTGAAAACATACTGTACAGTTATTAATACTCATATAAGAGAAAACTTTCATTTCAGGAACACCAGTTTCCTTTAGAAAATGTTATTTAAGTTTTGGGTTACACTAGTTCCCACAAGCTACTGTATTGCTATTTTAACAGCCTGATACCAGGAGACAGATACACACGCACATGTATATATATACAACAGTGAACTTTAATGAGACATACCTAGTTTGAGCCAGGTTTCAGCACTTAAATTATTTGGTATATAGATTTAAGCATAACATGTTATCTGCAAACTTTGTAAATATATACAATACCTCAAGTTCTTACACAGTTACTAAACATGATGCAAAACTTATTATCCCTGCTGTGCAGAACTCTGTGCTCTAAATGACAAGTCTCAGACTTTCAAAAGGCACATCAATTAATTTAACTGTTGCTTGAGGTCAAGCAAACGTAAATGAAGCTACACCTGGCTTACAGTCCAAGTAGTTAAATCACTTCAGTAGTCAATATGCATTTCTTGCCTAAACAATTCAAGAGAAACCTTATTTGCTTCATTTGGCATTTAGTGTGCTGAATTCTCAAGAATGGCAAAATGCTTAAATCTCCAAATCCATCCAAAAAACATGCTGTAGCAGGTATGTTAAAATTGCAGAAGAGCAACCTGTATTTTCTTTCCTGGTAATTTTGTAATGATTTCTGGAAGCTATACATGGCAAAACCCAGTGCAATACTATAGCTCTAGGGGAAAGTTCTTTAACTAGACCAAAGGCCAGCAGAGCACAAAGTAAAATGAAAGGCTATTTGATATAAAAGTGACCTTGCTGCTGTTATCACACTTTCTTCTGTGGTGGAGAGAGAAAGCAAACTCCCTTCTGCTCCCCTGCCATAACTTTGACAACAGTAGCTTCAGTTTAATTGCAAGGTTCAGCAGCTAAAAGAAAACGTGGAAGTAAATTCTGAGTATGGCAGTAGGAGGCGCACAGGCTTATTACAGAGGGCTTACTGGTACATCTGTACTCTAAAACTGCCAGTCCCTGTGATGGTGAGGAAAGAGTGGGAGATGTTCAGGTAGATGTGATACACACAATCCCGCAGCAAATTTTTACCTTTAATTAGTAAAAAGATGGAAGAGTAGTAACCTACATCCCTAATCTGTTATGTTCCAACAAGGGCACTTACTAGCTAATTAGAATGCTAATGTTTGTATCTAATAGGTTAGTTCAGGGCTGCTTTTAAATTAAATGCCTTTTGGGCTAGCTTCAGCTTACCTGTAAATCTTCTTTTGTCTCATTTGTCTGCTGTCTTATCCACACAAGGTCTTCTTTGAACAATTTTTGTCTCTAAGTGAATTCTGTGAGCAAAACATCTAAGTTATTATCATTGACCAGTAGTTTTAAACATCCCAAACTTTTGTACTTAAGTCTTATGATGAATCATTTATGAAATAAAATATAGTTGGTATAAACAAATGAGCACAATTACTCCAGAGGATAGAGTAAACAAATTCTTTTAAGTGAAAAGCTGAGAGACACATTCCTCTGACCATTAAGGCTTTTCTTTACATATACACTCATCTATAGTTCAATTTTAACTATCCATTCTCCCACAGCTTACTTGCAAACTAAGTGGAGATTCTTTAATGAAGTTGTCTATTTGTAACAGCATTTTGCCACCACAGTAGACACATGAAAAACATTTCTCAATTTTCTTAAACAGGTTTCTTTTGAATTTCGTTCACTCCTCCACTCAAAACTTGCTACGCTATTTTTTGATGAAGTGGTAAAGCAGATGGTAGCTGCCTTTGAAAGAAGAGCATCCAAACTCCATGGCCCAGAAACTAGCATACCTCGGGAACTAATGCTTCATGAAGTTCACCACACATAAAAGGGAAATTGTAACAGCCTCTACTATAAATTTGTATGTATGCTTTATTTATACAAGAGGTACAATGCTCCTTTGGGGGCATCACTTTGATATCTGAACTTTGTAATTTACTACTGTACAAAACACGCACATATTCAGCCAGATGTACATAGAAGAATATTCAAGCTACTATCAAGTGCAATTTAAAGTGTTAGCAGTAACAGACCGATTGGCAGCTACTGTAACACAAGATAACTCAAACTGCTGTTTATCAACCTGCCAAACAGTTTGTGTAATCACATCAGATGTTCTACCTATCTAAGCTTATATTTTTACAGTGTTTGTAATATATTAACTCAAGTTTAAGTTATTAGTAGTTTGAATATAACTTACCAGCACCAACTTAGCTGCTCAGGCCAAGTTAAAGGAAATTGTGACATTCTAGCTTTGGAGTACAAAACACTGTTAAAGAACCAAGTAGCATGTTTTTGATCCAAGTGGATGACAGATTAGCTCAGAAGTCTCCGTATGCTGTTGAATTCTGATCAGTAATTGTAGGAAAAAAAAAAGGCAAACTAAAGCCTAAGTTAAATATAGGGATATAATTTTTGAGAGCAGCAGCTTCAGCTATATCCAGTTGTTCTTATCTGCTTGGGCAAACACTTGAATTCATAGTGTTTGGCAAGATGAACTTGCCTACTGGCACGATTCCACTGTTATGCATAGTAATTTGGGTGTGCTAGACATGATCTAATATCACAGTTCCCAGTTCTAGTTAAATGTAACTTTAAAGTGAATTAACAGATATGTTGCTTCAGTGAAAACTGGTCATGATGGATACACAATATTCTGTACCAAATTGCTATTCTCTCTGCCTACCAGGAAGGAAGGAACAAGCTATGCTGCTCTTACTGCAGACTAAATACAGCCAAGGACAGTTATCATTAAGTAGCTTGCTACAATATGAATCTAAATGTGGTTTGTCAGTGCATTGAAATGGTGCCAGCTGTCTTCTTGATTGAATGGATTTTCAGTAGTTTATTCCTTACATTACTTTAGTAAAGTAACAGGCTAAGTGAACAGATTTGACCAAACAGTAAAATCCTTTCTATACACTGCCTTGAGTTACCAAACTTCTTTACTGAGATGAAGTGAAATTTGAAGTGAGGTGTATTTCATGGTTGAAGTTCCTCCTTTCCTGCAGAATAGGTGGAAAGATTCATTTACTGTGTTAAGTAACATAGGGCTGTCTTTGTCCTGAAACCTACCCTCCTGAAACAGTTTCAGACAACTTAGACTATTTTCCACATAGCATGTCTGAAATTTTACTTGCTCTATCTCTGAAGGACAGTTCTTATTATAGGTGGGAAGTTGGGGGAAAGTGACAGTTGGATTAAGAGGTCAGTTTAAATGCATCTAGGAAATTGTCAAGTAATTTTGTATGTTAAGAATTAAAAAAAAGAGCGCCATGGAATTTAGGAACACTTATTTTGAAGTGTTTGGAAACTGAGTTGAAAAGCAGGCAGGAAAGACTTAATGAATCAACATTTTCAGCTGTGTGTCAGGTCAAAGAAAATAGCAGGTAGCATACAAAACTCACTATTGAGGCCTAAGCAACACCTAGTACAAAACAAATTGAACAAAATCCTTCTCAACCTGGAGTCCAGAAGACTCAACCTAGAGACCAGAGAACTGGAAGATGCTAAAGCCTCCAGGCAAGGAGGTAACTACATTCTACACAGCTGAGCAGAAGAAATACAGTGGGTGGTGGGGAAAAATCAAAAAACAAATAGCACCTCCCCCCTTTTTTTAAACCAAAGAAAACTTACCTTTTTCACACCCTCAAGGCACTTTCCCTCCCTGACTACTGTAAAGGATTCACCCAGTGTGTTTCAGCATTTGAAACAACTGGCACGTAAAGGGCAAAATAAAGTCAATGCACGTACCTTATTGTGATAGCACTGTTTAATATTTCAAAGAACAGTGGTGTCAACTCAGCTTAGGTATTTCTTACCAAAATTAAAATCATTTATATTTTGTAGAAACATTCCAGACCAAGGAATGTTTCCTGGAGAGAGATGCCCCATATTGTCGAAGCACAAATGTCAGACTTCTAGCAAATCTTAAGAGATTTCTACCAGGTCTCTCCCATAACTATGGCTTTGCGTACAGATGAATAAGCTGATACATTTTATAACTTTTGAGCAGTTTGTTTTATTACATAAAGGTCACATAATTGTATATTTGTCTACTTTGTACACAATTGTCTAGTCTCACGCACAGTGGCTTCCAAGTTCTTCCTAGTAATGGCAGGCACCAATAAATTCTGAAACAGAATATCAAGTGCCTTAATTAAGTTTAAATCAGAACCTTGGTAGATGGATCTTGCACCCAGTTATCAGGAATGTACAAATGTTTTTATTCAAAAATACAAAATAAATTATCTGTAGGCATGGACAATGACTGTAAACAATTACACGTGTTAAATGAAATCCAGTAACTGATGGTTACAGTGATTCTTTTAAACACCAGCCTTACTTCAGTCACTATCCATCCTCCTGCACTGACATCTGAAGTTTTTAAATCAGAACTGTCAGTCTTAACCAGCACAGTTCATGATGCATCAGAAACCCAGGAATTAGAACATGCCACCTCCCATTCCTCCCCCCATTCCACCCATTCCTCCCATTGCCGGCTCCTTTTCCTCTTTAGGAACTTCAGTCACTACTGCTTCTGCTGTTGATAAGAGAGAAGCAACACCTGCGGCATCCATCAGAGCAGTTCTCACAACCTAAAAATAGGAAATAAAAAACCCCCCTTAATACTTATTTCTTATCATGTGAGGTGGGAGGAAGGAAAACTAAGAATTAAGACTGCTTTAAGTTACCTTTGTTGGGTCTATGATTCCTTTTTCTACCATATTTACAAAGTCCCCAAGCATTGCATCATAGCCAACCTCTGATGGACTCTGCATGATTTTTTCAACTATTAATGATCCTTCAACTCCTGCATTCTTTGCAATAGTCATTGCAGGAATTTTCAATGTTCTCTTAATTATTTCTATGCCTGTAAGAAAAAGTATGTTTAGAATTATGTATTACATTCATTTTTTCTATTTCCAAGGCATGCATTCATGGGCTAGAGATCAATACAGAAACAATCATCTAAGCAACAGCATAAACCATTTTTATTAGTTCCAGAAAAAGAATTTGTGACTATTTCATATTTGTCAACAAATCAAATTGCCGAAAGATATTCAAGCATGTTTTAGTTTTTACTTCAGCAAGTGATAATAAGGAATATTACTATTGCAATGGGTTGTTTGGAACACAGCACAAAGCCTTTTCCATTTGCTTTGCTATGCACTTACTTAAAAGATTCTAATGTCTGTCCGCAAAGGTTGTAACTAATTTTTTTCCTTTAAAAGTTTGCATTTCTTTGTGGAGCAACTGCTGCTTTATTTTTATTGGTTCTTTCAAGTCCAAGTTAAGGCCACAGTGAAAGCTCCTTCCCACAGTAAAGCTGAGATTGCCATATCAAAGGGATATGAGATTTTGTTAAGATCAAATAACTAAAAACTCAAAGTGATCTGTACTTAACCTTATAAAGCCTCAAGACAGAAGAAAGTCAATTCTTAACATTCTTCAACACAAACATTCAAGTAATTTACTTACCAATTTTCTGATCTTCATTGGCTGGAGTTAAAGCATCTAATGCTGGAATGCAGCGAAGCAATGCACAACCACCACCTGGAACTATCCCTTCCTCTACAGCAGCACGGGTAGCATTCAGGGCATCAGTAACTCTGTCTTTCTTCTCATTCACTTCAACATCACTTGTGCCACCAACCTAGAATAAGCAAGCCACATCTCAGGGTGCACATGTAGCTGTTTGGAAGAGCAGTGCAGCCTACAAAACTGCTGCAGCAAAATTAAATAGGAAAGCTGAGTCATGAAATTAAGTGCCAAAAAGCAAATCAGTGCTTTTCCATATTGAAAATGATCTTTTACACCTCAGTGCTTGAGAAGCCTACATGTTTTAGTTAAGTATTTCATCAAGCTCTTAATACTTAAGTATAGCACTGTAGTAAGTCAAATTCCTTATCCAAATCAATTGGTAAGATTACGAGAGGCAAATAGTAGTAGCTGAGATAAACAATAAAGGACTGATAATCACCCTTTTTATAGCTTACTCCGATAGCATTCCAGGTGCAAGCTTCCCTTTTGGGTACTGCGCACATACCTACTTCCTAAGCACATGGCAAAGCAGATTTATCCTCCCATCTACCCTCAAATCTAAAGAAACAGACTACTTTGTTAATTACTGATAAAGCAAAAGTCAGACAAGGTGCAGCTTCAATATATATATGCACTGCTTGTTCTAAAAGGAAGACCATTATCACCTACAAGCCACTTACTGTAATGGAAAAGTCTGAATGACTAATGAGAATATTAGTGAAAGATGGGATTTTCATTTGTTTATTGGTATTAACATTTTACTTCTAAGTTTAATTTCTCACCTTCAGTACTGCTACTCCATCAGAGAGTTTGGCCAATCGTTCATTCAGTTTCTCTTTTTCATAGTCACTTGTAGTAACTTCCAGCTGTTCAATAATTTCTTGAATACGTTTTTCAATTTGAGCCTTTTCACCTTTCCCCTTAAGAAGCATGGTGTCATCTTTTGTCACAATGACCTCTCCAACTTTACCGAAGTCATGAGGCTGAATGTCTTCTACGTTTAGGGTCAAACCCTCTTCTCCAAATACCTGAAACAAATTAAATGAAAAGTTAGAATTCACAGCTTCTCCATATACAGAATTTTTATTTACAGATATACGAGCATATACAGCAGGCTAACAAAGAAAAGCAATCACACTATTGCAGCTACCTTGAAACTCTCCCCTTCCCCTAATACAATCTAGGCAACAGGTGCCTCACAAAATGGCCCTTCCAGAACAGGGAACTGCAAGCTTTTAATCCATGACTGACTATTGTAACTTATTGATTTAATGTGCCTGAAAATAAAAGTTGTGTAACAGGATCATTCCTGTATTTCAAGTTACATATGTTGGCAATAAACTGACTTTAGAGTTTACTGTTTTTATTACTTTGTGCTTCACTTAGCTTAAACAGTAAGATCTGTTTCAGTAACCAGTATAATGCTATTATTTTAAAGTGTGTATAAAAACAGAGAAGGACACAACAAGCACTTTAACTACGCTAGCATAAACCAAAATATGCATCAAGCATAAAGGAAATTATCCAGTATATTCCACACACACACACACACAAATAATTACATTTATCATTAGGGCAATTATCAGACAAAAAAAAAAAAAAAATCAGCTTTGTAAGAAGGCAAGTAACTTTGTTATTTTGGTCTAAGGAATTTCTTTGATGTTCTCCCTCCTCCTTACTAGCCTAAATGCTGCAAAGAAATTCAATGTGTAACTTAAATCTGTTGAAAGGACATATATTGCTCATGGCTGGTCAGAACTGTGTTACACAGTAATTATCAACATCCATTAAAAAAAAAAAAAAGAGGAACTTCAAGTATTAGAGATACTTTTAACCTTTGAAAGAACAAGAAACAGCCTGCAATGCAATAAATACAAGCCATGGACCTAAAATTTGAAGTTATTTACCTCCTTAAATACCATTTCTTAGAGAAAAAGCAAATTAGAACAGCGTTACTTACAGCACCGCCAGTAGCAATTGCCATATCCTTAAGCTGGTTCTTCCTGTTGTCACCAAAACCTGGCGCTTTTACTGCAACAACCTGAAGACCCACCTTCAGTCTGAAAGGAAGGTAGCAACATTCAACATTTAAACAGCAACATTCCAAACATGTTCAGAGAACAAATCCATTTACTAAAACCAATTATTTTAGCATAGTTCTAACAAACAAGTAAACAGACCTGCGTGACCCAAGCTGCTGCCTTTGATCAAAAAGTTAGCGATAAAACCACTGAAATCCTGTCCCGAGATAAAATATCTACAATAGTTACTGTTTCCTCTTACTGTTCTCTATTAAAAGCAATACTACATTATAGTAAATTCAAATACACGCTTTTAAATGTACTGCTTTAAAGGCTGAAAATATAGAAGAAAGCAGTATTTGCTTTTAGAGACTAAAAGTCTGAGTTTCAAAGCTTACCTGTTCAAGACTAGAGTGCTGAGGGCTTCTCCATCAACATCTTCAGCAATAATGACCAAAGGTTTGCGGTGAGCATTGGCAATTTCAAGAGCTGGAACTATGGACTGCACACTAGAAATTTTCTTTTCACTGATTAAAACATAAGCATCCTGGAATTCACATTTCTGTCCTGCAGAAACATTATGTGTTATGTGAACCATCTGATTATAAAAACATATGAAGCATTCTTTAAACCTTCAAGAGCTACTTTGCAGTGACTGTTACACTTTTCAATTGCATTAGCAAAGATATCTTCTCCAAGACTTACTACCAATTCTGCATTGTTCTAAGTGCTGCAGGGCCAGCTTGATGTTAGCATAGATGATGTGGGCACTTAGCAGAGGTAAAAATGTGACGCCAAGATTTTACCAAGGGTTGTGAAGTTCTGGTGGGCAAGGAACCCACTGTCCTATTGCCCTGATAAGTAGTGTAACAAATTGTAAAAATCTTTATAATAGGTACTGTTATTTCTAGCATACAAGAACATTATAAGGTACTTGACATTCCTTTTTGTTAACTCACCTTTGGCTGTATTAATAAAATACGGAGAGATGTAGCCTCTGTCAAATTTCATACCTTCAATGATTTCCAATTCATCATTTAGAGTTTTTCCATCCTGTTTGAATGAAGTCCGCGTTAGAAACTATTTACTACCAAAAGCCCAAGGATATTTTTAGCATGCCATGCACAAGAAACGAAAGCCTCTGCACCACTGTGTTTTATGCGATTCCCCACAACAGAAAAGGATTATGAGAAAGAACAGTTACGAAACCCTGATCTAAAGGAGCAGGGGAGAGAGAAATTATGGAGGGTACTGTATGGGAGCAGCAGCAGCTACATCACATGCCACAAAAGCCAGCACTAACTGGGAAAGAAACAGTCACTTTGCACTTACTCCGTATGCTGGCTAACTCTCACCTTGACAGTGATTACACCCTTTCGTCCGACTTTTTTCATTGCATCAGAAATGATATTGCCAATTTCCTGATCTCCATTTGCTGATATTGTGGCAACCTGAAACAGTAAGCCGTTTAAACTCATTTCACAATACAAATGATTTACTTCCTCAGTATGAACAAAGAAAATCAAGATAAGACTTACTCAATTCTAATATTTCTTGAGAAGACAGGGCAGCCGACTGCAGCCCATCCACATCAGGGCCAAAAACTACTTAGAATGGCCACTGGCTCTTAGGCAGCTCAGGCATAGGGTTTTATCCCTTGCCCCATGCTCACGCAGCACAGCCAGGTCACCTGGATCTGCAGGCATGGGCAGAAACCAGCCAGGAAGGCCAACATGTCCAGGGCCCGAGACCCAGCTACGCCCCCACTTCAGCCCTAACCCACAGTGGATCCCCAAGACCCCTGGAAGTCTGCTATCACCTCCCATGCCTGAACTTCCAATGTATCTTCCCTCTCTTCAGTTCTTCCGAGGCATGCAAATTGTATGTTTTAAGACCACATTTTGGAATCAAACTGGAAGATCAGAAAAACTTTGAACTAATATCTAACAGTACAACTGAACATAGAATACTGGGAATTTTAAATAATTCAAGAAAACAAAGGCGTTACCACGAAGAACATTCAATGAGACATATTACAAACCTTTATATAACAAGAAAAATACTCAAGTATCATATATCCACAACTTAGCTCCATTAAGTCTGACTTGACAAAACCTTTTTTAAAGCATAGCTAAGTAAAAGTCAGTTAAAAAAAAAACCTAAATAAACAAGCCTCACCTGTGCAATTTCTTCTGGAGTTGTAACAGGTTTAGATAGCTTCTTCAGTTCAGTTATGATAGCATCAACTGCAAGCATCACACCTACAAATATATGGAATATGTGTAAGCAAACAAAACTGTGTATGCAGCACATAAAGAACAGGTAAGTTTCAAAACCAAAAGAAGCCCATGTTACAAAAAATGCATTGTCTGCAAGCTCAAAACCACAAATGACTGGCAGTTCTAATTTTACATTGTCACTTGAATACCTAGCAATTATTTTTTGGAGTTGGTGTGACACATGTTCAGTTAAGATTTGAATTTATAGCAAATTTATTTACCTAGCACCAGTAAATCTATATACTTATAAAAATACGTTAAATGCAGAAATGCATTTAAATGGAGGTTGCCCATGACACATCAGACAAGTCAACTGCATCCAATTTAGTAGAACCATTAGAAAAAAAAATGTTCAGAATTGCACAAATCTAGCCACTTGACAGTAAAAAAGTGGGTTCTCCTTATGCATTGCTCTTTCACATGGCTCACAAAGTTTCATATGTGAAACTTTCCAAGTTTCACACGGCTCTTCAACAGGAAGGTCTCTTAAGCAAGTCAAATTTGGAAAATAAAAGCAAAAACTAGTGATGAAACATTACGAACACAGGAAAAATTTTACCCCTCCTGATTTCCACGGGATTAGCTCCTTTGCTGATCTTCTCAAAGCCTTCCTTGGCAATAGCACGTGCAAGTACCGTTGCAGTAGTGGTACCATCTCCTGCCTCTTCATTTGTGTTGTTGGCAACATCTTGAACTAACCTGGCTCCAATATTTTTGTATTTGTCTTTCAAGTCAATTGCCTTGGCTACTGTCACACCATCTTTTGTCACTTTGGGGCTTCCCCAACTTTGTTCAATAATAACGGTTCTTCCCTAGAGTGACCAAGAACAAACATTAAATCAAAGCCACATGATCCAACAGCATGCTACTACAGAAGTTCTGTGCAAGATGAAAACCCTCTTCAACAGCCATAGCTGAATAGAAATCACCCTGAATTCAGCTTTCAGCTGGGACTTTTTTCAAGTGTACACATTTCCAAAATTCTGTGTTTATGTTTCACCAGAAAAAGGCTTTTAATATAATTCCCCATCCATGATGCTTAATACTGCCAACTCAAAAGTCTGCAATTAAAATAATACTGGCCTTACAGAGAAAAATATTTAAAGAGATTCCCTCCAACACTGATAATTTCTCCTAAACCTAACAAAAAATTAAAAAGCAACATACTGAACAGACTTTTTAAAATTTACATAAAAGCACAATAAAAGTGTACTTGATTGAGAAATAGTAATACCACAAAACTTGATTCTTTTTATTTTCTGAAAAAGCCAAAAACAGAGCACTTGCAAACCTTATTTGAAATTAGCAAACAGAACTAAAAATAAGTAACAAATCTGAGTGTTAATGTGTTGCATTAAACTTAAGTTTTCAAAAATTACAAGTTAACAAGCCTTTCTTCTCCTAGCCTGAATTTACTTTCAATTAAGCCATGCTATCTGAAAAAAATATATGAACACAGTTAATATAGGAAACTGTGGACTGTACAGGGGAACACCGAGCAGATACACCTCCGCAAGAAGGTTGCTTGTGCCCAGATGAATTCAACAGCCTTAGCCTGAATACCTGCCCCAGTCAATCATGTTCCAGAGTTTTAGCTGAAGGCAATAGAAATGCAAGGAGCCACCTTGGTATGGGGCTGACTGAAACTCTTCAGCCATCCTGACAGCTGGAGCAGCAGGGAGAGCAGAAGGGGGAGCAGAGGCCCCACCTCACCACTCTTGCTCTCTGGAAGTCCCCTCTTCTGGCCCATTGGTTCCAGCTCGGAGCTGACTGTGCTGGCTGCTGCAGAGCACCGTGGTAGCTGATCACGTGCCAGTGTGGCATCAGCTCCAACAGAGCTGGCATCTCGAGCCAAGCTAGCTAAGGACTTGATATGGTATGTTATCACTACGGCGCACCGAGTTCCTCAGTTAGAGGAACGTCACACTTGCACACAGCCTACCCACATCTGACTCAATGATTTAACTAATTCTGGATGCCTGCCCTGCAAGAGGCAGTACTGCTTCTGAAGTACAACTAATACCAGAAGCAGCAAAGGAAATGTTAAGCTTCAGTTAATAGCTTTGAATTTATGAGAGAGTTTACATATTTCTAATTCTGTGCTATGAAACAATCACAGCAAAACAAAGCTTAATGTGGTTTCTTCCTGCTACTTCATTCATCCTGCACTACTCCTAAATCCAAAAGCGGTTCAAGACCAAGAAAACTATTTCTGGAGGATCCTGCAAGTAATAAGTTCTTCTTCATGTAGTACTTCCTTGTCTTGCTCAAGTTTATTCTCCATTCCACCTGCTCTTACTCAAAACGTTTGTTTGGTAGCCATGAGGAGAGCGGCAGAATGAAATCTTTATATCCAACCACATTAAATGGGCTGAACAGGCACTCCTTTATCTGCAAGTGTTTTTGGATAAAAGAACACTGGCAGTAAATACACCAATATTTTGAGTGATCCTGCCTATCAAGAACCTGAGCACTTACATAGACTTGCTCTGACAAAGTAATCAATCTGCTAGCAATTATATGTATATAAAGCATTGTGTAAGACTGCAAACCACAATCCTTTAAGCATAGGATAGGGCAAAAGGGAAGCTTCCTCACCAGTTTAATATTTCTTTAAAACGGTGGAAGCTGAAGCAGGCATTAACAGTACAGATCCTAATTGCTCTGTGAATATATGGAGAATAACAAATAAATCAAAGTGAGAGCACTGGAACATAAAAACCCACAGGTTACAATAGGTTGCATCAGGAACTGCCCTTTAACCTGTGCAGTAAAACCACACTTAAGATACTCACAACATCAGCTGATGCAAAAATAAGAGTTACATCAACTGCTTACACAAACACTGTTCCTTTTAGGAGAACTGTACCTATGGAGAACAGACATAGCTTGCTGAAATCACTGTTCCTTTACCTCTGCCTGCTTAGTTCACTTCATTTTTGCCTTTGAATAAAGCTAATAAAGTGCAGAAATTTGTAAGTAAAAAATTAAGTAATTTCACAAAGGCCAAGCAGCCTTGAGAAGAACTATCATGCATATACTGTTAGGATATGTTTTCACCAATCTACTTTGAATACTGATTTTATTGACTACTTTGTATAATAATAAAAAAAAAGTCTTCCCATTTGAAAGTTGTACTTAAGATTTAATGTGCTCACTTTAAAGGTGAGGCAAAATTGACACTATATAATTTACTCCTATCAAGGAGCTGAAATAATTCAGGGCAGCTACTCAATAAGCATAAACAACTAAAGAACTGCAGTTTACAACTACTTTTACCATTGTTTCCACATACACCACTAACATCTGATCAGTGTTACCTAATGACAAGTCAAAAATCCCAAAGAAATCACTACTGACAGCGCTAACTTGAAACAGATATTCCTAGGAACCTGAAGAAAATCTGCATCTCTTTCTTAAAAAGCAGTTTAATTTCAAGACCTACTGCATGTTGTATGACTATGCAAAACACAGCAGCTACTTTTTCAAAAAGCCAGAACTTGAAGAGAATCATATACTACAAATACTCTTTCCTATATATAGCACAAATGAGTGCCACTAATATGAACATTTCAATTCCTTTTATAAAGTGCTAACATTTATCCGCAATGAAAAACTTGGTATTGTACTTTTAACTTTTCTTTCACCTTACTAATAATACAACATTATTAATTATAATTAATTACAATAGAAAATAATTTCTTTCGAAAAAAAAACCATGTACTAACTAAACCACCTCAGGACATACAGAAAACCATCAGCAGTCAAGTTATGAAGGGTACTGTTACAGACCACCAACTGAGTTACGTTAACTAACTGTGCACCTGCTCTTAATCTATTCTACTTCATACTGTTTAAACAAATATGCCGCACCTTTCAGAGTAGTTAAATGTGTTTTCCTTCAAGCCTATGAAGGACACGTGCACTATTACCATGGTTCAGCTAACAAGATGAGAACATGGCTGCTTGCTGTAGTCTCTCCATACTCTTATCTTTGTCTTATAGGTATGCAGACAAAAAACATGCAACTCTACCTTGGACAAATGATAACTGTTATCCACTATTATATTTTCATCCAGATCAAACTGTTAACATAATATACACGCAAAACCTTCCATTACCTTTGGCCCCATGGTGACAGCTACAGCATCTGCTAGAAGATCTACTCCTTGAAGCATAAGAGCTCTAGCGTCTGCTCCAAACTTAACATCTTTTGCATATGCTCGCGTTAGATGGGGGGCCAGTGCTCTGGACACTGGCCTTGTCCGACGGAGTACCGTAGATAAACGAAGCATGTCTAAAAGATTAAAACCACACCACAGAAAAACATGAATATCATAACCTTTGCACAGCGACTTTTAGAATATAAACGGAAAAAAAATCTCCAAAAATTGAAGAAGTAAAGCAAATGACTATAACCTTTAGTTTTTTGATTGTCTGAAATGGAGACATACAATTAACTGCCGATAACTGTGGGATCAAAAAAGCTCAGGTGCCCAGATGCTCAAGGTGAGATCTCAGCTCCAGCAGCTCATCAGTGAGCAGCCTCAAGAAACGCCGAGCTCCTCCTGCCTCGCTTTTCCTGGCTGCAGGGCGGGAGATCGCGAGGGCACTGTAGCACACCAGCAGTTCCGCCTGCCAAACGATTCCATCCCCTCAGGCAACACCACTTCACCGGCAACACCGAAGCGTGGAAGGCTTGGCGGTACCGTTCCGACGGCGCGGCTCCAGCGCCCGACCCTGCCCCACACGGGCGCTTCCTCCGGGGCGAGACAAGGAGAGACACGCGGCCGCCGCGGGGGAGAGCAGCGGGGCCCAGCGCGGCGGGCGAGCAGGACGGGGCCGCCGGCCGCGTGTCTCCTTCCCTCAGGACGCGCGCAGCAAGGTCAAGAGCCGCTCGCCCCCTGCTGCCGGGCCGGCCGCGCTGCACCGCCGCGGGGCCGCCGTCCCGCCGCGACCCCCGGCGGACCGCGGGCGCGCCCCTCCCCCACGGGGGGGAGGGGAGGTGCACGGGCCGCCGCCGCTGGGTGCATGCGCGCCCCTTCCCTCCCCCGCAGCGCGCACCGCGCGGGCGTTCTAAGGGCGGCCGCAGCTCCCCGCGTTCGAAACGGGAGCGCCATTACAGGCGGCGCGCGCCCCTAACGGCCGTAACCGCCACAGACCCCAAAGGGAGGAAGGAAAGGTGGGGGGCTGCACCCCTGACTCGCTGACACCCCCTCCCCGGGCAAGGCCGCTCCGTCCCGCACTGGGCTGGGCTGGGCTGAGCCGGGCCAGGCCCCGGGCAGGGGGAGCCCCGCACGCTCACCTCTGTGCCACGCAGGGGAGAGCGACAGGCGGCTCCGCCGTCCGGACTCGAGGCTGAGCGGGCAGATCTGCGCGCAAGCCCGAGAAGGCGCTCAGCACTCACGAGCTCTGCCCCTCCCCCGGCCAGGCAGCGAACCATGTGGGGCTCCGCACAGCCCAGCCCGGGAACCAGCATAGCCGCCGCCGCCCCGCCCCTGGCGCGGCCGCACGCCGCGCCCACCGCCCGCCCGGCCGCAGCGCTGCGGTCCCCCCCCCCCCCTCCGCGCATGCACCCTGGGGCCGCCGCATGCGCCACTCAGGTTCCGGGGCCCGCCAGTTCCAGAACCTTCTGGAACGCTCATGCTCGCCGCAGGTCAAAGGTGACGTGATCTCACTTCCGGGCTGGTGCGGGGCGCGGGGGCCAACTGGGGCCCCTGCGGCGCGGGCTGCGGTGCGACTGGGACGGCAACCGCCTTCACCAGCGGGCCGCAGCCCCGGCGGGGAAAAATAAGCGGCGGAATTACGGCTCACCCGGGCCAGGGCGGGCAGAAGGGCCCCGCCCCGGGGCGGGCCGCGCGGGGGTGGGGGCGCGCGCATGCGCAGGCGGTGACCTTTTTCACGTGTGCGCGGCGCAGGCCCGGGTCACTCGGTGGCGGGGAGCGCGGCGGCCGCCATGGTGAGTGCCCGCCGCCGGGCCGGGCGGGGCCCGCGGTGCTGCTGCTGACCGGGGGCGGTGGGGCGGCTCTGCGCCGCGCGGGGGCCTGCAGGGCTCGCTCGCTGCCCTGGCGCGGCCCCCCGCTGCGCTGCGGGCAGCTCCCCGGGCCGGTGCCGGAGACGTCGCCGCGGGGCGGCTCCGAGGTGCCCGTGAGGCTGCCGGACGGGCCGCGCGGGGGGGCGGTTGGCGGGCCGTGCCGTGCTGCGCCGCGCTGCGCCACGAAGGGGGGGGGGCTGGCGGGCCGCGCCGCGGGGAGGATGGGGGAGGGGGGCGCTGGGCCGGGCCGCTGCGCCACGCGGCCGCGCCAAGGCGCCGCAGGCCCCGGGGGCGTTTCGGGAGGCCGCTGGGAGCGGGGCAAGGTCACGCAGCCCTTGACGGACCCGCTGGGCCGCGCGCGCGGAGGCCTCCGCGGCGGTTCCCTTGGGCCCCGTCAGAAACCGGGGCCGAGTGCGCTGCTCGGGCGGCAGCGACCGTGCTAGCGAGGCAGCGCGAGGTGCGTTGGGCAGCGCAGCCGGGGCTGCGGTTTGGCTCCAGAGAGCTTGCGCGCGAAAAAAGACCCCCAAATCCTCTTATATTCTTGACTGCTTGGTCTCTCTATTTAGCAAGCTTTTATAGGTTGATCTTACTGTGAAGAACAACTATGCAAGGACAGGGGTGTCCTTGTTCTGAAACTGCATTTTTTTTCCCTCGTGTTTCTACTGGTGTAGGGAAGTAACATTTCTTAAAGTTCAGTATAAAATGTCCATGTTCATAAGTCTGGTTGCTTATTTCAGTTAAACACAGGTCACTCGAAGAATAAATGAAGTCCAGAGCTATTACCTTTGCAGAGGAAAGGGATGCAGCCTTTTCCATCTGTGGGTTTTTCTACACTATAGTAGCAACAACAGTTTTTGAGGGGGACGGGGACAACACTTTTCATTTACTGGCATTTTTGTGTGTTGTCCCTGTAACTTTTGAGATATTCCTGATTTTTAAAGCATGAGAGTGTATGTTGATGGGTCACAGTGAAGGGGACCTTGGATGCTAGAACCTTGTTTCTAGTTGTTTCTATGGGTGTTCTCTGAGTGGGCTCTGGATACCTGTTTAGTAGCGCACTGTCCCCATGTGACTTGGCAAGTCTCCAGATCTTTCCACATACACCAGAGCATGTTTCTTATCCCTGACCCCTGTTGTTGAGATTCTGCACTTGCATTTAGTAGGTGGGAATTGGGCTACTGTTTCTGAAATGCAGCCAGTAGCAGTAGGTAGTAGCAAAAAATTTTAACTCTTAAGCAGAGATAGCTATTGACTGGTTTCCTACATGAAGGAAAAGCAGTCAAGGTAGAAATGTGCCTAGCGTCTTATTGACTTACAGAAACCTTCACTTTTTTTACAAAGTTGCAGTCTGTTTTTAGAACTCAGCATGAATAACTGCAATCTCCCTTCAGACTTCAAACTTCAGAAGCTGTATATGGTTTTGTGAAGTACTAAGCCTTGAAAGCATCTGAAACTGACTTGATGTGGTACCTGCTAGGTTTTTGCTTCTTTACTATTAAACACTCCAGTACAGCGGATAAAAATGCAACTGGCCCAAGAGATCCTTAATCTTCATTAAATCTGGTTGTGACTTGATAAATACATTTCGTATAACCATCAGTAGTGATGCTAACTAAACTATAGTAGCATTAACGGTTTATGATCAAGTAGCTTAAAAGCCAGTGGAGCTTTCCAGGCAAATGAGAAGGCAGCTCCATCTGGTGGTGGTTTATTACCTTAACTAGAGTACATTTTTGTTCTGCTGAACAAATTGGATTGCCCAGTGTGTGCCTGTTAATTCTGCTCAAGAGAGAATTGCTTCCAGGCTTGAGATGCAGAACACCTGTAATTCAGCTTTGCTTGTTTCTGTAACAATTTCTGGTGCAGTTAAAGGTTGCATATACTTGCCACTACTAAAAACAAATGCTTAGCATCTTAAATTCTTGACTTCTCTCAGAAGAGAAATCACTTTGGGGTTTTCAACTTTTTAATGGCAGTTTTGTTGCAGTGATCCTCCAGTTACAATATACAATTATTTTCACAGGCAGGAAAGGCATTTAGGAAATTTCTTCCCCTCTTTGATCGTGTTCTGGTTGAACGATGTGCAGCTGAGACTGTAACCAAAGGAGGCATCATGATTCCAGAGAAAGCTCAAGGGAAAGTGCTACAAGCAACGGTAGTGGCAGTTGGATCAGGAGCCAAAGGAAAGGTAAATACATTTAACTTTAGGTAGAATTAGTAATGGTGTGGTGGTAGTTGGAAATTTATCATAAAAGTATTGGTTGCTGTATAAATTTAGTGATATCTCACAAAAACAAATGAGGATGATGAGTGAAGGTTAAAGTGCAGACTTGGAGAGGAGGTAGGAATCTCAAGTGTCCCCCCTTCCCCCATTGGTACTGACCTTGATTTCCAGTTTTCCTCTTATTTGTAAAATGTAAAATAATTGCTTTTTAAAAAATGAATTTTATTGATATTTACAAGCAGCATTAAGCAGTGGGAGGCTTTTTCAGTTTTAAGTACTTAAACTATGTTTTTTCTGGGATGTCTTGTTTGATCACCTTTCAGGTAAAACCTTATGGGATTGGCAGCCCTCTTTCTTAAAATGCTGCTGATCACATGCCTGAATTCCTGTAATTTGTGAGCAGGGTGGAATCCCAGAATGTGGCATTCAATGTCTTATGCTGTGCAAAATATCATTGCCCATATGGATTAGGCTTACTGGACCAAAAAAAACCCACCCAGGAATTAAAAATAAGTGTTAAGTCAGTTTTCTTGAATTTTGCCTGTTTAAAAAAGTCTAGGATCACAAAAAGGACACTCCTGACTTCATTTCACAGTTTTAATCTGTCCATGGCTGTGGGCTTCAGCATTAGAAGTTTTTTTTCCCACCAAAAAAAGTATTGATTTAGTAGTAGTCGTGCAAAATGTGTTTAAAATTTAACTTGTGCATGTTGACCCAGACTTTCTTTGAGTCCCTCCATAGATACTGAGACAAAAAAGCATGATATGGCAAAGCTTTGTATTGTGAAATGGTGTTAATAATTGACCAACAAGCTAATATTTAATTTATAATACAAAAACATAATTAAGTGTACACTAAGACTTTACCAGATATTTCCAAACAATGTATAGATTTGCCAGCAACATCAAGTTAATCAAAGTAACAAAGATAGGAGGGCCCTCTTAACTGTCACTTCAAGAAATTAGCCCTGGTTACAGAATAGGGAAACAGACTTTTCTGATTGTTTTAGAGGGGGATTCCATAGTCTGTCACTTAATTTTTCAGACTTCTGTTTGTTTGTTTTTTCTTAAAGTCAAATCCTCCTCAAAATGCCAAGTGAAGAGTTCACAGTTGTGTTTACACTCAAACTAATGGAAGTGTTTTACATTCAGAAAATCCACTGCAGTTTTACTGTCTGAATATTGCAGGATTCTAATGCTTGAGAATTGACTGGGGTACTCCTGTTCCTAGTTAACTTGTGTATTCTAGTTCTCATTGCATAACTAAAATGTAGAGTTATTGTGATTTCTTGAATGTTTTATATGGGGAAGAATCATTACAGTTTGAAGGAATTTTTGCCATTTAATCAACATGTTTACTTAAAAAAAAAAAATTTTTTTTTCTTTCTTTCAGAATGGTGAGATTCAGCCAGTAAGCGTAAAAGTTGGTGAAAAAGTTTTGCTACCAGAATATGGTGGTACTAAGATTGTACTAGACGATAAGGTAGGTTTCCCAACTCTGAATGGAAACTAAGCTGGTTCCCAGAAGGTCACACTGTCAGTGATAAATATTGTAATTTTTTCATGGGATTGGCAACATTCAAAAAATGCAACTGTTGGTATTCAAGTGGGAGCAGCTGAATCAAGCTAGCTTCTGGTATCTGTACTACTTGCTATTTCCACCCCTGCTTAAAGAAACTAACCGAAGAAATGTCTGGCCTGATCTTTGGGTGAAAGAATTTAACTATATGGTTGGCATATGGAACAAAAAAACCCTAAAGTGCTTTGAAACTATTGGGGGTATACTTATTTTTGACAGGGGAATGTTTACAGAATGCCTTCTAACTGTTTTGCTGTTCCTGTTACTAAAAACAGTAATCTGGTATCTTCCCAAAAAGTATCTTACAAAGGAAAAATTTTTCTGAGAGGTCAACGAATAGAGCAAGTCTTGGTTATCTCACTTCTAATTTTGTGCTTCATGACTGTGGTAGCCCTGACCTTAGGAAACAGAGTATGTGCGAAATAATTGATCTGATAGATACTAATGTGTTTCTTTATTTGCAGGACTACTACTTGTTTAGAGATGGTGACATTCTTGGAAAATACCTGGACTAAACTTCTTGCAGTATCAGTCATCCATTCCACTAAAATGCTGAAATCTTTTTGTTCATCATGTAAATAATGTCCTTTATTTTGTAATAAACAGGCATTGAGTCTCTGAAATAACTTGTGATCTCACTGTAATGATGGAACAAATAAAAATATGTACAGTCAAAAATCAGTTGCTCTTGTTTGAGTTCCACTGAACAGTGAAATTCAGATGACCACCAATCAGCCTTAATTATTCCAGGCAACATCATTTTTATATCCTTATTTCTTTTACTGAGATTGTAAAGGCCTGTACAATAAACTTCTAAAACTATTCTGCTTCTGTTTCAGTTTCTGTTACTACTTAGTGAAACTGAGTCTCAATTGTGTAGTGTCTTGAATTAATCTCTGAAAAATACAGTTCTGCTGTAGTATGACATTTTCACCTAGTTTATATGAAGGTGGGAGATCCATTTAAAATGGTTATAGCATAGTTGCTGCAGTGATGAAGAGGACTCTAATCTAGCTCTGTTTAATGTTGAACTCAAGTGACAGATGACTTTGACTTGTCTCCTTTTTACAGTAGCTATTAGTTGATTACAAGGTGTTTGGTACACTGGAAGATTAATGCACACAAACCACCACGATAATGTAACTGCTACTGCACATGCCCTACCCTAACTAGCCTGCCACACAGCAGTCAGTGTGGAGCTTGATGCTAATGATACCAGTACTAGAACAGAATTGTCCAGTTTACAGATCCAGCAGATCAGACTTCTAATGCTTCCCTTGCGTGTCTCTAACTAAATTTTGCTAATACATAACAAATAACTTTCTTCCAGTAGATATTAATCAGGCAGAACTAAAGCTTTTGTTAACCTTAATGTAGTAATTAAAGAAATCTGCTTTACCCCAGGCCAGATCTCTCCAGCTTTTTCAGGAGCTAGTAGAGGGCTGATCCTTCCCTACATATAGTATTTGACAAATTAATTATACTTTATCCTTAACTACAGCATTCTTAAATGGTGAAACATTGTATGGGCCTAACTTAATTTTTACTCAAGTAATGCTGAAGCAATCAACTTTGCGTATTTTTTAACCACCCTGTCAACCCTATCTTGCCTTAAAAAATGATCCAGGGTTATTCAAATATGACTGCAAAATATGCACTTTATAGAGAATGTTCCTAAAGATACCCTCAGTTGGTATGCATATAGCTGATCTAGTGCAGTCTGGGAATATACCACTACCTTAAATAAAATGGTTTGATGTAGTCTTTCTTACCTGAAATTAATCAGCATGAGTGTTGCTACTGAAACTTTAACACTAGTATTCAAAGGGTAGTGCTCTCATTATGCTCAAGCTATTATGAAATCAACATCACTAGATAAACTGTAAGTCTTACTGTTTTCTTCAGAAGAAAACAGTAAGGATGGTAATGACAAAGATTTTTTAAAACTTCAGTATTTGCAATGTGGAGGATTTCAGCTTTGACATATTCTGTAAAATGATATATTTTCTGGCATGGTGGTTTAGGGTACCTCCCTAAGATAAACTTCAGCGTAGAGGTAGGCTGGAGCCACTTTTACATACACAGATGCCACTTATCACCTAGCAGTTCCATTAGAAGAGTTAATTTGATAATCTTGGCTGTGATGTCTTTTGCCTTTCCCCGCTCCCAGTTTTGTAGTGTGTTGCCTTTCAGTTGGCTACCCCCTATTCTGGAGCTATAGGCAAACTGGGCAAAACTTGTAGTGTTCAAGTAGTTAAACTCTTACTGAATTAGATTGCATACCAACAGGAAGATTCTAAATAAATGCAAAATTGGGTTTTAGTATAAAAAGCCTAAACCTTGAACTCTGCCCTATGGCAGTTTTACATTAATAATCCCAGTGATGCACCTTACATTTGAAATTTAAGATTATCCCACTACAGGAATCTTAAAAGACAACTTACTGTGCAATGAAATACAAACTTACTGAGAAACAAGCATGACTTTATTGTCCATGATAAGGAGGATACACCTCTTTTGGTGTAGTCACATATTGGGCTGCTGAAGATGGGAAGGTATTTAACATATTTACAGCCTACTTAGGTTATGGAAACCAAATAGCCTTTCAATGAGAAAGAGATGCAGCATGAAGCAACTCTAAACAGGTAAATGTTTAGGCCTAACACTTCAAAATTTCTTTTAATAACATCCTTTAGAGAGACAATTTATGTAGGATCCCTGTTCACTGCAGATAATCTCATGAGGTTTCTGCATCAGGAGACACTGATCTGTAGGGGTGCATTGAGGCCAGGAGACCCAAAGGAACAGCGGTAGCACATATCCTACTTATTACTTGCACTACTTCATCTGTAAGTGCTCTTTTCACTCCTCAACCAAGGCTGCACTGCTCTACTAACCCGTTCCCCAGCAGGACTGCACTGAACTGGCACTGCAGTGTTGCCAAACTCACATGCCACAGTTTCGTCTCTCCCTCCCGTCCCCCCCCCCCCCCCAATCCTACCTTTAGCCTGCATTTTCGGGCCTTGGAGATTTTCAGCACCTTGAAATCAGGCTTATTTATTAAAATATTTCACATGGTTGTATCTACTAGCCTTTACATAACTGACAAGAAGTCACATTTTCATGAGAACTTTTGGGGAATAAGAAACTTGAGGATGTAAAAGAAAATGCACTCCTAGGCCTAATCAAATGGAGGACATGCTTAAGTGTCTGATGAATCAATAGACATAGAGAACATTTTATTCTTGCACTGTAAGGCTATCACTATAAGCAAGGACAAGATAACTACTACACAGCCAAGGTGATCCATCTGCCATTACTGTTTTAGTCCGTGGCTGCCTGCCAACTTCTACATCCTCTGGCTTTCATAAGGGAGGGCAGTGTCAATCACAGATGTTCCTTCTTGGCTGTTCATTCCTGTAGGAGTTTAGAATTCTTTCTTCCACAGTTTTCTAGACTATTTCAAAGCTTTAATTTGGGGCAAAAATGTTATACAGACCTGCCCTAAGTGCTTCTCTGGGGCGATGCAATTCTTCCCAGCCTTTCCTCAGGCTGTCTGATTCTTAAGGAAACAAAGTGGACTGCATCAACTTTTCCTAATTCTTTTTCTTACCATTGCAGAAAAGCTTCCAATAGAAGCAGCTATACTCTTTTCAGAAAACCTTTATTGTCCTGCCTATGTTACCCCGCCATGACAAGAAGAGGATTAAACTTTCACATACTAGTAAAAGGAAAAGAAGACAAGGTTCCTAACTGCACAGAAATATACAATAACGACTTGGGCAAATATTCCACTTTTCCTTCATGAACAATGAGGGCCAAGTTAAAAAAAAAAAAAAAAAGAAATTATTCTTGATCTATTTTTGTTACAAACAACTTGCAATCTAAAAAAATATAAAGCGAAAATAATGAGCAGCTTCCAGTAATAAGGGCAATAGGAGAGACCTACAGACTTTAACACCTTGATTAAGAAATACTGCAGATTTCTTTTCTGCAAAACCATGAGTCAGTTCCAGATTGAACTAACATGTATATTCCTCACTGACATGTTTTTTCTTAGCCAGATTTATTTGCATTTTTGAAGCCCCAGTGTCCATGAATTAAAAGTCAGGGACAAATGGAAATGTCAACTCCCCCATTTTTCTGTGCTTTAGATATCAGCTAAACCTTGAAAATGTTGACAGAAAAAAAAAACCCAAACCCCCAATGCTGAATTGTAGGGGCCTTAACCAGCTAGCAGTGCTTTTGTTTTGTGACTGGCTAATTATAGCATCAATCTTTTCAGAAATTAATGCTGCATTACAGCTGATCTAATGAGGTAGTATGACATTTATATCCTTCATCCTAATGCACCAATGTCTCCTAGTGTTATTAACCTTTTCATGGTTTCTTACACACGCTTTTCAGAAATGCTGAGTTTAACCATGTGACTCAACTAACATCTCTTGTGCAGAGATGCTGACCTACAGTTTGGGAGTAAAACAGTAACCAAAGCAAACTGAATTCACATGCCTGAAGTTAAGAATACCACCTCTGCATTACTGTGTAACAAGAGTGGAAGGGCCATTCCTGTCAATATGAACTCCCTGGTTAGCTGGGTGCGTGCATCCAGGCAGGAGGTAACACCATGCCCCATCTCATCAGCTGCACATCACCCAGCTTTCAGCTGTCACGTGGCCTCCAGACCATGCCAGGATTCCCGCAGGTCCTTCTCATGGCGTTGCCCAAGCAAAGCAAGCGCTCAAAACGCACTTTGCTTTGTGATGGGAAATCACAATTAGAGATTTTCAATGTTTTCAACCCAGAAAAGTTTCACATACTATCACTCTCACAGGGCAGAAGGAAAAGGAATTAAGATGGTGAAATGCATGTTATTTAGAACAAGTTTGCTGAGTGGAAAAAAAGCCCAGAGCGTTCACTCTGTAATGCAGTGGAACTAAGGACAGGGACAGGTACCAGTGGTCTCCATTTTTCAGGAAACATCCTACAGCTGAAACCACGTATATATTGACTTCATCGGGGAGGCATCTTAGTCTCTACCCCGCAGCTCCGCTACTCTTGCTCCCAACCAGGCGCCGCGCACACCGCCCAGGCCTCCTGCGCTCCTTCCTACCTGCTCTTCACAAACACAGCCGCTTCACACTAACGCTCCTTCTCCCTTATCCTGCAGAAGCAACGCGGGCCGCTCAGTCTTTCAAGACGTCTGCCTGCTCATAACAGGCAGCTACGCTCAGCCCTCTACAAGCTAACAGAGCCTTCTTGCGCCTTCTTCCCCGCACATCTAACGCCGGGCTTGCTAAACGCCGTAAGGGCCGGCGGCGAGGCCGCTCCCGCGCGGGCGCTGCGCCTGCTGCGGCCCGGCAGGGACCCGCCACAGGGCGGGACAGCCCAGGCCGGCCCGCTCCCCTCGCCCACGGGAGACCCCCGGGGACGAGGCGCGGCTCCCCGGCGGCCGGGATGGAGGGAAGCAGGGAGGAAGAGAGAGAAAGGCGCAGCCGCTGCTGCCCGCTCGGGCCGCCGGCCGGGGGAGGGGCCGCCCCGCTGCTCTCGCGAGGCTCGCGCCCCCGCCCAGCGGCCGTTGCCCGCCGCGCGCGGCAGCCGTTGTCCGCCCGTTGCGGCTCCGCCCCCCGCCCCGCCGGCGGCCGCCGCAGCCGCAACGGCCGTTCCTCCCCCTCGCCCGCCGCCCCGCCCGGCGCTGCCGCATCCGGGTCCTGGCGCCGCTGTCACTATGGTCATGGCGGAGGGGACTGCAGTGCTGAGGCGGAACAGGCCGGGCACCAAGGCCCAGGTGAGGCGCCGCCGCCCGCGCCCGCCTCGCGCGCGGGGCCGGGGCCGGGGCCGCGGCAGCGCCGAGGCGGGAGGCGCGCGGCCCGACTGGCCGTCGGGGCGGCGCCGCGGGCCGGGCCGGGCCTGTCGGGCCCAGCGCCTGCCCGCGCGCCGTCGGCGGGCGGATCCGCGCGGGGCCTGTGGAGGGGAGGCCGCGGCCCCGCGCCGCAGGAGCGCTTTGTTCCCGCTGCCGCCGCGGCGAGAGCCGGGAGCGCGGCGCGGGCCTCGGGCCGGGCCGCCGGCGCCGCAGCGGCGTTAACCTGCCCGGCCTTGCCCCGCGCCGCTCTTCCCCCGGGCCCGAAGAAAGCGTTTCGGGGCCAGGGCGGCACCGTGCCCCCTCGGTTTCGCGGCGGGGCAAACGTCTCGCTTGTCCGGGGTTTCCAGGGCTCCGATTCCGGACTGGCAATCGTGTCGCTTCCAGTTTGCTTCTGGGATACAGCCATATCCTATAGCGTGATTACTGTCATCTGCTGCGCGTTCAGAATTCCTGCAATGTTGGTAATATTGCAGAGTACGTGCGCAAATGATCTGTTATTAACCAAGGCAAAGTGCTCTCTTCTAGGTCTTAGGCTTTCTTAACGCACAGGGTTTTCTAATACATACAAATGCATTTACTATTCTCAGTATTAAAATACAAAATGCATAATGAGCTTCTGTGAGATCCCTGTGTGATCATAGACATAGGCTTTGGTTAGAAGCTCTGTATCATCTTCTGCAAGATAAAACTTGGCCTGTTCTTCTGGAGATATAAGTCACCCTTCTCTTACGTAACCCGCGCTTTTCACAAAAGTGAATCTGGACCATTTTCAAATTGCTTCTCTTAATCAAAGTGGAATCACTTTATGCCTGGGTTTTCAAGGTCATCTTGTAATGGTACATTTCAGATGTGTAAGATACACTTTGCAGATTGTTTCTGATATGAAGTCATCTGTGAGACTTTTATACAAGATTTACTTATTTTGCTTTTGTGGGGAGAGATCCTGATCAGAAACAGAGCAGCATATGACACAATGTTGTAGGAAAATGCCATCATAATAAGTCTTTTCTCCTGCTAATTTTTGTCACGCTGTACAGAGGCAATACTACCTTGTAAATCAGTTTGTTCTATACGTATTTAATTTATGAAGGAAGTGGAACAGTGTATGACTTCTGCTTGATAAATTTGGGGTATTCTGCAAAATAGAATAAGTTGGACATAAAACTGGAGTTGATAAAGTTATGAATATGTTATAAAGTTCATGTAGGTTGAGGAATTTTTTATATCTTCATGAAATACTACTTTTTGTGTCTATTCAAGATACTGTAGTACAGCTCTTCAGTATGTAAGTACAATTACTTAATGATATTTAAACACTGGATATTCACACCTTTCTATAAAGATGAGTGTATTCTTTCAAGAACAGATGGCTAGGCTTTAGAGTTGGAAGATTTTTATTGAATCATTCATTGTGTCTACTGGGATCGCTGATGGACAATGTTTCTGGACAATAAGAGGGAGTAGCACTAAATTTTAGATGTGTAAAATGCAAGGTAAGCAAATGCACATGTCTGGGATTATACTATTTTCGCCGTATGTGAATTGTGGTAGAATATTGAAGTATAGCTGGCTTTGAGGTGAAACTTGATGAGGTTTTTATCATTAACTATACTAAACAGTGTGGGTTAGCAGAGCTGATGACCATCCAGTTGAGCAGGATACTGACCATACCAAAGAGCATAGTACCAAGTTAGGCCAGCGTTCCATTATTTTATCTCAGTTTAGAAAAGATGTCTTCAGTGGTGTATTACTGGAATATAGTGGGATTTTTAGTTTAATACCATTTGTATAATGCCACTCTCTACAAACCTTTTGTCTTCCCCGTTCTTACATGTGTTGTAAAATGGGCATTGTATGCAAATACTTCATTTAAAAAATGCAGGTTACATAGGTGTTATAGGAAGATGCCTGGGAATGGTGATGCTTATAGTATGCCAAGTCAAATAGAACTTTAACTTTCATTTCAAGATAGCGCTATGACATTAGGAGTGTAAGTTCCATTTTACCCTGTTATTGCCAAGTTTGTGTGCTGCTTCTGTTAAGATGTAGTTTCCTGGAATTGTATGAACTACGTCTGCATCTTCTCCTGCACTTTTAAGCTTATTCTAAGGGGTGTGCTTGCTCTTCCCTGCTTTCTCTATGTTAAATTGGTTTAAACTTTTTTTTAACAGGATTTTTACAATTGGCCTGATGAATCCTTTGAAGAAATGGATAGTACACTAGCTGTTCAGCAGGTATTCTTATTTATAAGAAATGTTGTTTATAAGAATGGTCTCCTGAGTTTTGTATTTTGGTAAGATATAGGAAACGGGGCATGTTATTTTCCTTCTTGCAGTATAGCTGCACAAGAGTGAATTTTGTAAACGCCCTACATAGATAAATAAATAAAAATACATAATTGTTAATTTTATATGCAGAAATAACTGGAATTCCCATGTCTGGTTTCAACAAATCAGATTTAAGAAAATGGGATTGTCTGACTTTTCTGTTTTGTTTTGAGAAGGATATTACCAAAAAGGTATAAAACTTACCTGTTCTTTTATCTCTTCTAATTCAGGAAAGGCATTTTTCGGATCCACTTTTCTTTACACGAGTTTTCTTGCTCTCCCTCTTTTTTAAGTCCATTAATCACTCCTCTGAAGTAAAGAAAAATTACTTTTTTCATCTTTGGGAGAGTAATTCTCAAAGATGTAGTGTCCTAAATATATTGTCTTACCATAATTACAACATCTAGAAAATGTTTTTTTCCCCCCCATCTCCTCTTAGTATATCCAGCAAAACATAAGGGCAGACTGTTCCAATATTGATAAGATCCTTGAACCTCCTGAAGGCCAGGATGAAGGTGTATGGAAGTATGAACATTTAAGGTAAAAATTCATCTTCTGTCAACATAGTTTACTGATTCAAAGTTTTGTTACTTGATAGTGGTAGTGAATCTTTTTGAATATGACAGATTAAAAGTAACTTAAACAGAATTCAATATTTTCAGTACTAAATATTTTAGAATTTTGTATTAATTATTTTCTGAAGTCTCTAGCTTTTTTAAAGGTTTATGATGCCCTCTGATCTAGTGTTCTTGTTTTTTTTAAGAAAATATTTGTACTTCAAAAATTGTACTAGCATGTTTTGGACATGAAAATGCAGCCACTAATTTCCATAGCACTTTCTCTTAATTTCATCAGTTCCTTACCTCTGCTACCTGGGAATGTTAGTTCCCTCCCTCTGGATGGTCCCTGATGATTTCTCTGGAACTTGCAAGAAAATAGCTTTTAGCTGGGAAAGCTATAGTAGCTATGCCTTACAGTTCTTTTTCTAATTGTAAGGAAACTCGGAACATTTTGTCCTTCTCTGTTTGTTTTATGCAGTATAATAAATATGTCCAGTCTAGGTAGTCTGTGCCTGAAAGAATTTTCCAGGTTTAGTGTAGGTTTATAGCCTGTTAATTCACCCCTACATTTCTGTTTTAATCCTTATTTTCCTGCCATTACTTTACCATTCTTGTGTCCTCATCATTCCTCTTAGGAGCTTGTCTTTTAATTTATTCTTGAAAGTATATTCGATAAAGAATAGTTTTAACCTGCTCCTAGATTTATACATCCTGAATTTGCATCCTGTTGTGTTTTTCTCTCCTCTGGTCTAGAATAGTTCCAATAAATACTGGGACTTCTCAAAAGAGAAACAAAAATGTTTATAAAATTGCAAAAGAAGTACGTTTTAAAAACTCCCTCTGTCCTTTTCACCCACTGAAAATCATCCTAGATTCACAGACTTCTCACTAAGTATTTGTCACTTTTAGAAAATGTATTCAGATTTTCCTTGGAGGATGGAGGGGGTGAGTTGTCTAAGTTAAAGAATGCACTTTCAGGTACATTCTAATGAAAGTCAGCAGCATTTTCCTGTTATCTTCATTGCATTTCATCTGTTTCACCTTGGTTAAAGAACAGTATTTCTAGAAGACCCAATCTGTTGATGATTTGGTGGTGGGACTTCAGCCACTTAACTGATGTGGGAGAGAGATATTTTAAAAGGATAGAATGATTGTAGGATTCCATTTTTAACAAATTAATTTTCTTGAAGTGTTTTTTAATATTTTTAATCCCTACTTATTAAAAAAATGATTTCTTCCTTAAGGAAGTTTATATATTATACAGTCCCACTAAATTATTGGTCAAGCTCAGCTTCCACTGTCAGATAAGAAAATCTAGTTGTTTTTCTGAATAAAAAAAAATACACTGGTGTGACTTCTGTTTCTGTCAACTTATAGTCTTTATATCATGTTAATTCCTAGTATATTGCATCTATGTCTTTCAAGTGTCACATCAAGTGAAATTATTTTGATGGTATCCTTTAAATAGGATTTTTTTTCTTATTCTGATGTATTTTTTCCTCTTTACAAAAGTAATTTTTAAAAATGTTAGAGATCTGTGAAGAAGATTAGAATGTGTAATCTTGTTTTGTATTGAGTGTTTCCAGTGGGGAAACAAATTGCTCGATTTTGATGCTGCTGTGCTCAAATTTTTTTTTTTTTAGACAATTCTGTCTTGAGCTCAATGGACTAGCTGTCAAGCTTCAGGTAATTCTTTTCTTGATATTTTTATATTGGTATCAGAGAAGGGACTGTTCATGTATTGTAAGATGTAGTATCAGTTTACACATCTTTCTTGTTCAGAACTTATACACATAGACTTAAGTAGTGCTTTCAGAAAAGAGTTTTTTAGAGTTTTAGAAGACTTCTGACAAATATTCTTTTTTGGTGGGGGAAGGGAGCAAGAAAGTGATTTGAAAAGATCAGCTCATTTTTGCTTTGGGGCGTTTTTTCTTAACTGAACAATTGTTTTAACAGAGTGAATGTCACCCAGACACATGTACTCAGATGACAGCAACTGAACAATGGATTTTTCTTTGCGCAGCTCATAAAACTCCCAAAGAGGTATGGATGTATTTTGTAAAACTGACCTCATGAGTGAAAGGACTTTCTTTTGCAGCTTGATATTTTATGGGGACAACATTATGAATGGCCTCTTGGTCTAACTGAGAGCTTATGTGGATTGAGAATATCACTTAAGGCTTCCTTCTTTCCCATTCTGTAGTTGGTTTACAGAAGAGGGGGATGAGGTAGGAAGGAGCTGCTTTTTACAGCAGTATCAAAGAGACTTTGCACATCCCCCTTTTTCCTCTCTTAATTTGTGCTGAGACAACCTGAAACTCAATGGAAAAAGGTCTTTGCTTAACTGAAAGAAGGCAAACATGCTGAGAATAGGCTGTCCACTTCAACAATTTGGCCTTGATCCTTAGCCTGGGCACATAAGCCTCACTCTGGAAGTGACTGCACGTGCACATTCTTAGGGAGGTTAGTCCTAAAAGGTAGTGGACTCATAAAAATACTTTTCTCAAGTGGGTTATCAGCATGGCAACAACAGTTTACCTGAGTGCCCAATGACCTGAAACTTTGCTCAGATCTCTTATTCGAACTACTCAATACCTCATTTTTCTTGCCTTCAGAAGGGCTTTCTCTGTTGCTACTGGTTATGGTGCTAGTGCAGTCTATCATATCTTTGTACGTCACCTTCCAGAATAAGGTATCAGTCCTTCTTAAACTTCTTTTTGTCCTGTAACCTTTTTCTTAAAGGATTTGCTAAGATGCCTTCATTTAGTTCTGAAGGTCAGCTGCCTTCCCAATCCCTACTTTAACCCTGCTTCCCCCAAATATATTGGCATGCAATGTATCTATTTTACTTAGGTATATTGGAAACCTTGAGGCTGCTTTTCTTCCTTCTGGTCAGGGGCTTTACATCTTAGAGCTATAAGCAAATAGATTGACCACATTCTACCTATGCATTGTTCCCATTCAGAGAGAAGAGGAGGTAATACTGGTTATCCCTAAACACGTATCATTAATCTGCTGTTTTGCATTTTGGTAGTGGCTATCAACTAATGGTCAGATAGTGCATTATGCAACCTTGAGAGACTGCTGCTGAAAATGTACAACTGTTAAGTCTTCTTTAAACTGAGGAATGACAAAATATATGGATGTTCCTGCTCTCTCTGCCTGTCACAGTTCATCTTTACTTTCTTCTTTTTCCGTGTACCTGGTTTCAGAGCCAGGGGTTGGTTTATTATATACTTAGCCACATTAATGTTTTCATTTTTCTTTGTCAAGGTAAAAAACATTGATGTATTTAGCTGCAGGAATTTTTTAAGTAATTTTTTCGATAGGGTGTTAATTTGGGCTATAAAAGAAACAGTCTGGCAGCTTGACTATGTGGAAAACAAATGAACCGTAAGGTAATGATTGTCCTTTTTTTCCAGTGTACTTCCAGTACAGTATTCTTAATATGTGGCTTTACTAAGGAGATGCATAAAATTCACTACTTGTGTGCATGATCACATTTCCATAATAACATTTTTTTCTGAAATAACTGACATGGCTTAAAACAGAGGAGAGAAATGGCTCACTTATGGGGAAATGTAGTCAGACCTTCAGGGAAGCTATGTGAAACTTCTGGGAATAAAAATGGCTAGGGAAGTTTAAAGGATTCTTATTTGCGGTCTTTGTGTATCAGGAAACATAATTCAAAGTGTTTTGCTTTAAACAAGGTCTATGATAATGATGTCATGTGTGCACTCATGTGTGTTCACTCTCTCTCTACTTTTGTAGTGTCCTGCTATAGACTACACTAGACACACACTTGATGGAGCTGCATGTCTTCTGAATAGCAATAAATATTTCCCCAGCAGGTAAAAAATACTTTTTTGGGGGGAGAGAGGGAAGAGAGGGGAATTGGTGTCACCTGAACACGTACAAAACACAGAGAAATGCATAACACATTTTTCATAGAATCCTACTAAAAATACCAGAAATCCTGCAGTATGCGTCACTGTTTCTACAGCTCTTTTCATTTTTAAGCCTAGGAAGAATTCCTGCCTGTTCAATTAGTTTGCCATTTACTGGAGCAGACAAGGGTGTTTTTTAGGTGGAAACAGGGTTTTGTTTGTTTGTTTTTCTAATATCAGTGTTACTAGGGGGTTTCCACTGGTGAAGTGCCAGTCTAAATAACAGGAAAGCCTTTAGAGAGAGGGGGTGACTCAAAGGACTTAAACATTACTCCACTGAAAAGCCTCCAGAAGCCAGTGTTGATCTAACGTGGGGCGCTAGCGACCACAGAAGACAGAGACGGAGTGCATTCAATGGGTAGCCAACATGTCAGACCATGGAAACATAACTGGAAATGTCAAAATTGTGCTTCTCTGGGAATCCTGCCTTGGCAAGGAGGTACAATTGGAAGTCTTTTTCCCTTTGCCCCTCAGTGCTGGGAACCAGAAATCCAGCCGTTACCAGAGTAACTGATGATGTTTCTAGACTACAGGCAAAGCCTTTTTGTAGTCAGAATACAATTTTTAAATGTGCAGGATGCACCAACATTTTTATCATTTAAAAACTATTTATTATTTTTATTATTTTAAGCAATTGCAGACACAGATACCTGCAACACTTAAATCTAAATTTTGTGTGTAATTACATAGTATAGCTTAATAACCAGAATTTAAATTCAAGTCAGTATGTATTTCAGTAGTCGTTTCAGTAGATCTATAAAACTGAATGTTTTGTAACTTTTCTTCTGATACTTACAGGGTAAGCATAAAGGAATCCTCTGTAGCCAAACTAGGATCAGTGTGTCGAAGGATTTACAGAATATTTTCACATGCTTATTTTCATCACCGGCAGATATTTGATGAATATGAAGTAAGTTTACTTTTTATTTCTCAACTGAATGCATTATGTATTTTCTTTTAATATTACCACAATATCTGCATCCAAGTGAAGTATTGATTATCATAAATTGCAGTTTTGTAAGAACTGAAATTCCATGTTGCAAATTATTTTGGCCTTCAAATTTAAGATTTTTTTTATATGTATTTATTTACTTTGCCCAGTTGATTATGGTTTCTCTTGTTTGAATAAAAGGGCAGGATTTATGATTTTTTATACAAGCAGTCCAAATTCATCTTGTTCTAAAGATTCCTGGATGTATTCAGCAGTTGGTGTCGTTTGTACTGCTTATGTGTGTTTCCTGTTTCTATACATTTTGCACAACAGTATGTGTGTGTACATGTGTGTATATATAAGTATATATATAACATTATAATTGTAAAACCACAAAGTAACAGAGAAAGTAGTGGAATCTTGTGCATCTCTAGTAACTTCCAACTTTTTTGGCTGAAAAATAAAAATCAGTAGAGAAAAGATGAGGGGTACAGTTGGAAGTAAAAGGAAACCCCTTGGTAAATCCAGTTTAGAGTGTTGGAACAGCTGTGGAAATAGTTTTATTATAATTTAAACTTCTCTTTTGGATAGTGGAACAGGACTACATTGATATTTGAATAAGTCTTGTCTAAGTGCTGTAAAACTGAGCTGTGACTTTAGCTGTATGCTTTAACTTCAATAGGATTTTTTGCTTATTGCAGTAAATACAAGCAAGCAGTAAAAGTGCATATGTAAAGTAACATGACTTTACCATTTAAGTATTGCTACTTCTTTCCAAGACTTGTAAGTCTAACAAGGCAATTTACATATGAGCAGTTGTTTTTTAGTATATGTTCTCAGTTATTTAAAATATTCCTTCTGTGTATATTGTGCTTTTTTCATCCCCTTTTTTAATCTCTAGAATGAAACCTTCTTGTGTCATCGGTTCACGAAATTTGTGATGAAGTATAATTTGATGTCCAAGGATAACCTGATAGTACCAATTTTGGAAGAAGAAGTGCAAAATTCAGTGGCAGGGGAGAGTGAGGCATGATGGGAATGGTGGCACAGAAGCCTGTACTGAACACATACAAAACATTAATTATGTACTGTATATATCATTTTAGACACTTCAATCACATATCCTCATAGCTTTGTTTAGTATACTCTTTTGTATGCTGTGTGCATTGCCTTTTAATATGGGAAATACTTTAAGTTATTCATGAGCTGTATATTCATCAATGTGGCACTCATGGTTTTTAAATAAAAAGTAGTAGTATCTGTTTATAATGCCTGTTAATAAAAGAATTTACAGTTCTCTAAAATTGCTGCTAAACAATCATTGAATCACAATCCTGAAGATGTGTCTGATTGGGTGGGAAAAAAAGAGATTTCACAGCAAGCCATTTCCTAATGCAGCTGTATTAGCCTTAGTTCAGAGTTTATCACCATATGTAATTCTGCAGGAAGCTCTTTGCAATGTAGCTTATTCCTAATTTAGGTTTTATTTTTTAAAAAAGAGTGCTTTTATTTTGAAGACTTACTTTTGGATGTACATATTCCTGAATATGTATATCTAAACACTAATAGGAACTATAGTATTAGTAATACCAAAAGAATAACTTCGCTATGCTATTGAACGTATATTCTTGATATGTCTGACATACTTTCTGGACTTTTTTTTAATAACAGTAGAGGTTTGTGTACATCAGAAAGGGGACGGTTTCTGTCCTATTAGAGCAGAATTCTGTTCTGCCGTCCACAACTTCTCTAAAGAGTAACGGTGGCAGAAAAGTTGGTGGCTTATACCTGTGCATATGTATGGCAATTGCTTACAGATTATACCTCAAATAAATATTCATATGACACTACATAACACACTAGTGTAGTCTTTGCTTGTATTCCTAGCAAAAGCATAAAAATACTTGAAAAATTGAACCTGACTCATCGCAATAGTTAATCATGTTTTCAACCTATGTCACTTAGCTTTCATCCATTCACCTGAATTACACTCTTCAAGATAAAAGAGTTGGATTCACACTTCTGTTCCCCTTCAAATGTTTATTTCAAGTTGTGTTTGCAGATTTGCAATAACTGACAATTTCCATGAGTGCTGCTTAATTATGTTATGTCTAAAATGATAAAATTAAATGTTTTAAAGATGAATATAGCAGACATACTGCTAAGTGTACATGAATGCAGGGTCTAAAAGCACTAGCAGTGTTCTTATGTTAAATTAATTTTGCTTAGCTGTTCAAAACATTTTAAAGTTAGCTGGTTCTTTCTCTTAGAGGTTGCCAGGGGCCCTCTTTTATTTGTTTAAACAGGTCAGAATTGATTAACTAAGCTAGTTTCCATAAACTACACTTTGTCTTATGCTTACCTGGGAATAAGGGAGTCCACCTATTTTTAAGAAGTCTTTTTTCATAATATACTGAACATGCCTTAATTTTGTTTGTTTTTAAACAAATCAAGCACACCTCAAGCAACTGTACCACCTGGATGTAAAGGGAATCTAAACAATGAGAAAATAGAGAGACTAGGCTTACGAAGTATTTAAACAAACAGCTGTACTCTTCAGCAGCTCTTTTTATTTCATGTTTATCATTGTATTTAATTGTCAACAGGATAATTGCATGAAATGTGGTTTGAGTGAAAGTAGCTTTCGTTATTGTTTATACGCTTAGTTATAATTTGCCTTGTATAGACCAGGTTACTTGATTTTGATATATATTTTGAAGTTTGTATTGCAGGTAGGAGGACTGTATTTTTAGAGGTAGTAAAGTGTATTTAGTTGTCTTACAGTCTGCTGTAGGACCATCCATGGTGTGGTTCGTTTGTACGGTCACTCTGCACACTTAAATTGGCCATGGTGACTGAGACAGGCAAAAAGGTGTAACTGGTGTTGCTAACTACATTTACTCTAAGAAACTGAAGAAAATGATGTGGTGCTCAGGACTGCATTAAAACTTTAAACCTCTTCTTCTCATGCTTTAAGAGTTTCACTTTAAAACAGAACTCTGGAACTTTTAATCCTGTTTGTTCTTGTTCAGATTTGCACTGTAAAGTTGACTTGCTATACTGTCTAAGCTGAATATATAAGGCCTAAGTGAAACACCGCTTGTGTTTTCCCTTGCTGTTGTCTACATGAGTACTGTGTACACACATGTGCCTGAATGGTACCATGAAACTCCAGTTAGCCTAAGCAAACCATTGATTTGTCTAGTAGATACGTTAACAGATTTAATTTACACTCTGCATAATAGGGAGACTGTCTTTGAATGATACTGTAAGAAAGAAAAAATGAGGTTAAAATTAAACTGTTTCTTTATCCATACCAGTATATTTTGATAAGTGATTCTCATTTTTCACCTTGTCCAAGAATGCAGGCAACTGAATGCTTCTGAGAGAAAATTACCATATCTTGCAAGTTACCCACATCCACAGTAATTTTGCTACTTCCCTTTTAAGATTTTAATTCTCTTGGATGTTGTCATAGTTTCTTCATCTGGTTAAACAGATGAGAATACGTCACCAGACCAGTTTTCTCTACACTTTCTTTCAAGTTATGCTTACCTGTAGTTAAGGGTGTTCACTTATTTAATTGATACCAATTGTCCAAATTCTCAGAGAGGAAAGTGGTTTTTGAAAACCTAAATCACACCTAACAAACACTTCTGTTCTGTAATTTAAGCCATAGGGAATTGTAGAAACAATGACTTGAAGTTTTAAAACTTGATCAGCTTTTAATAGATGGTTATAAATCTAATAAGGTTTGCTTAGTGCGCTATACGTACGTAGAAACAAGGCTTAGAAAATACAATTCTTGCCTGAGGATGGGTGTTTTTTGAGGTCTAACCAATTTAATGTCAGTTTGAGACAAATAAAATGAAGAAAGCGATGGCTCATTTGATCAGTGTGTCTAATGATCTGAAGTTTCCTGTCAGAAATACAGAAAGAGTCTTAGCTTTACAAAAAGAAATGAATATTTTCTAAACCTGAAATACAGAAATTAAGGGCCCTTCTTTGTTGATCAGGTGTGTAATAAACTGTCATTGTGACAACAATGAACCGGGCACAAAAAGAATTTTTGCACTGGATAATTTCTCCCTCCTTGTAAACATTATTAAAATATTTTTTGTCCAGTCAATTTAAGAACCAGGAAGCAGAGAAAGTGTCTTATGTGGAGGTTCAAAAACAGCCTTAATTGCCTTCCATCTCTACTGTTTTTAATAGTTCTAGTGCATTTCTGTTGTCACATACAGGTAAGGGACTTCTCTATTACAGTTCAGGCACACAGGTTCCCAGTTGAAGCTATGTTATTCAATAAATTAGTTTATTTACATTTTTTGTCAGAGAATGCATCCATGCTTTGTTTGACTTGCAATTATTTCTTGCAATGATTATATAAAAAGACATAAGATAACCGAGTATGTGAAATACATGCTGCTAAAATGCAAACTGATTATCAACACTATATACAGTAGGAACATATGAAATAAGAATAACTTGCCAACAGGGTTTCTCTCCCTAATTGAGAGCTGTTCTGCTTTACAAACTTAATTAATGGAAAGTGCTGGTCACAGTACTAATGAAGGCATATCTTAATGTTTCATTTACTGTTCTGACACAAATTAGAACAAGTAGATTCAATTAGAATCCCCCATACTCAATGTACACCCTCCCCTTTTCACTTCTGCAAAGATAGAGTTGATTTTCAGAATTTTAACTACATAGGAAGGACCAGAAGATTATCCATCATTTAATTTACAAGCTTTCTCATTTTTTATCTGTTTTAACATCCATACCCTACAAAAACAGGTGGTTTGTGTTCTTAAATTAGCACATGAAGTCAGATAATTCATGTGCAGTACGCTCTAGGATACATGAGCAAGTGACTTTCTGATTCCCTGATTTTTGCAAGACGGACTTCACTTTGATTTTTGAAAGAAAGAGCTCTGCAGCAGGAAGATATTCTCTCTCAGCTATAAACTCACAATGGTTATGCTCAAGCCAGCTAACCTAGTGCCAAAGAACCGGTGCTTACAAGAAGTGTAAAGAATAGGATAAACATGCAGTCAGTCATACCAACTTTTGCAGTCTCCAACAGGTTCTAATTCAGTGACTTTCAGAGGGAGTAAGATGGATTTTTTCCTTTCAGGAATTTGTTTAGTCACTTTTTAAGTCCACATAGTTTTATATACAGTGTCCTGTGGCAATGAGTTCTACAGTCAACTGAATAAAGAAGGAGCTTTTGTTTTAAGCCTGCTGCTCACCACTTTCACAATTCCCTTGAGTTCTTATATCAAAAAAAATGTTGAAGAATTTATTTCTTTGTTACCCTCTCATGCTTATCTTCCGTCAGATTGCCATTTTTTCCAGGTGCAAGAACTGTATTCTATCTGTTTTCCATACAGAGCTTAAATGTAGTAGCCCTGTGAGGTGAAAGACAATCAACAGCTAGGAAAACAATTTGGATTAATGATGTTCTTGCAGCAGCGGCAACTTTATGTACTGCATGTGAGATAAATGGCATAAAAAAAGTCAAATAGCCTTAACTATACAGGAATTGCTGAATGGATTTAGAAGATGCAATTTAGCATTTATAGACTGAGTTAATAAGATTGGAAAAAAAAAAATCACAGAAGTTTTATTCAAAGCCTTACGAGACTTAAGAGGCAAGGACTAAAGTACAAGCAAACATCTGTATACTGGAAAGGAATGTGTCTTTAATTCAACTGAAAAAGGAAAGCCTGTCTTGCTAAAAATGGGGATATCCTAAAAGGTACCTAGGGACAATCACAGCATACTCAATTTCTAAATAGTCTGTTGTTCCAACATGCAATCTCCCTTGTGGGCATCCTCTTAAGTATATGGAAAGAGCCCTCTTTAAAAGCAT